>NC_046374.1:33955708-34255708 GCF_011125445.2 Fundulus heteroclitus
AATGTTGCATAGTATGCCTTTAAATGGAGAGTAGCTCCAGGGTCTAAGTGAGGTCATCTGGCACATTTTTTTTTTAATTCCTTTGTTATAAAGCATTTACACAGAAAACAAAATAATTCAGGTCAAAAGAACTGGCTAAGGAGCATTAAAAGCCTTTCTGAACAAATGCATATTTAATTGGCTTTTAAAAAGTGTCCGGTTTGGTGATGGCACAACGGTCCAAAAGAAGCTGGTTCCAGAGTTTATGTGGCTGATCACCAAAGCGTTTATGCCCAGTCCCTGGAACATCCAACAGAAACTGACTGGATGGCCTCAAAGACCCGACATGCACAGAATCACTTAAAAGTTCAGCTAAATATGGAGGTGTGAGGCCGTTGAGAGATTTAACCGCTAATATTAATGGGTTAAAATCAATTCCAAAATAAACAGGAACTCAAAATCCTTTTCAAATAATACCTTTAGAGTGATAGGTGATCTAATTTAAAGTCGAAGTACTGACATCTGAAGTGTATTTGCCGCCAAAATGAAATACCTTCAGTCTTCTGTTTGTTTAAAACAAAAAATCCTGGCCCAGCCGCCCTCTGGCAGCAGTAATGCAATCCAGTAAGGAGCATGGAGCACACTACTTCCTCCTGACTTCAAAGATAAGTAAATCTGTAGATCATCTGCGTAGCAGTGGAAGGATAACTGCCACTGAGCCATAATAGATCCAAGTGGCAGCAAATAAAGTGAAAACATCCTATTTAAAGAGCTGATGATGGCATGAAATAATAACAAAATGCCTCTGGGGTAGTGTTGTTGACTCCTAATAACTGTGGCAGGTATCTTGGGTAAAACATGGAAGGGACAGTGGCACCAAATCCATCATATCCATCCTGTGGCACTGCAGAACCCTCGTTAGATTGTTCAATTGAAAACGTTATAAATGCTGTGCCATGGTAAGGTCCCTTGCAGGAAAATGTCTACACTAAGTCTCACATCTAAAAGTGTGCACATACCTCCAAATTGCACCTATCGTTACCTGTGCTGCTTGTTGAAAGACTAGGGGAAGTTGTAACATTTTCCTGCCTGCAGCAACATGAAGCCCCAGGGATATAATCAGCATTGAAAATGGGGGTAGAGATAAAGGAAGAGGGAAAACTGTGCGTGAGCAGCCGGCCAAATTGTTGATACATTTTCAATAGCTGCAGTGTGACTCATAAAAAAACTAGCTTTGGGGTTTAGGGAGTTAACTGGCTCACAATTATCAGTAAATATTAAAGATCTTTGGTGCATGACTGGTCCTGACCCTGAACTGTTCCCATAAAGGCGTCAACACAACCTGTTGGACCAGGTTGAAATTATGATTGCATGCTTATGCAATGTGAGCACCAAATACTTTCACTTCCATCCTGGAATGCTGCTGGTAAACACGTTTCCTTCCCCACAGCAACGATGAAACTAGCACAGGAGCAGAAGCCTACAGTAATGATGGAAATTCAACATCATTGATACAGTATAGCACATGTAAACTCTGACAGGTTTATGACGCTGGGAAAAGCTATTAAGTTAGTACTAAGAATGTAGCAGTGTCACCATAGCTTACATAGTCAAATATGGCTAATAGCAATTGTAGGTCCTAGAGATCAAACCTACTATTTTCTTAATCTGATACGATAAGCTAAATATAAACTAAAACTTTTCAAGTACTGTTAAACTCAAGCGGTGCATAAAAAAATACTCAATGTGCCTTTGCTTTTAGCTGGAGAGCTGCAGCACACCCCCTGTGGAGAACTCCTGTTCTACGTCTGCACCACTTCACCGAGGTAGGCCAAAGTCCAGAGACGATGTCCGAGGAGGTTGTTTAAATTACCTTAATGGGGTTCCTTTATCCCAGAGGTTTGTTGCGTCTCAGTGGCACTGAAAATCCAAGAAGACTTTACCTTGAATGGAAAAGTAAAGCACAGAGTGCACAGTTTAGGAGAGTGTCGTCAAAACACTGGAAAGGGACACAGATCAGCACACAAACCTTAGGCTTGACACAGCTTCTGGGCAACTAAAAAGCAAAATCTGAAGGAGAACAGAGTTAATGGAAGCAATAGATGAAAGGAACGTAAAATGCTGAGTTACGACACTAGAGTTAGTCTCAAGTCTTCTAGTGCTGTCTCTGTTTTATTTCAGGTTCAGCTCCACCAGCCTCAACAGCCAAAAGCTGCTTCAGCCAGGTGAGACGGTAAAGGACCACATTTCCTGTCAGCGTAACCGTCAAATAGAGGCTATTAGAACCAAAAATATATAAATATGTCTGAGAGGAACCCTTCAAACGTTACCTAACTCTGCGTCTCCTTCCTGCTCAGGAATTGTCCCCGGGGTGCTTTTGTTTGACCTGATGTGGGACTCCAGCTCTGCTGAAGCCGAGGCGATTTTTTACTCATCCTCTCTGCTCCGGGGGCTGAGGTCTGGACACCTGACGGAGCGCTGCTACTCCAGGTTCATGCAGCAGGAGGCGCTCTACCTGAGCAGAGTTAAAAGCACACTAGAGGTAAGAAGTCGCCAGCGTTACCAACTGTAGACCTCGTTTTGAGTCTTTGGGTCCGGGCTCTTCCTAAATCCTTTCATGCAACACATCATCTGATATCAAGTCTTGTTTTGAGACTTTAAGACGACATCCTGTGTTTAAGTGCAGCTTTAGTTTAACGACTCACAAAGCCTTTCCAACAACATCCACTCACGGTCCGTTGCATTGTGCCGCAGCTCTAGTTCGTCCTTCCCAACACTTCACACCTGCTCACCAACTCTTCCCAGTGTCTGCCTCCTTCAGGGGCCGCCATTCACCTCTACCTCCTGTTTTTAGCCTTTTTACATCTACAGTCCGAGGCCTGCGGACCACGACCTGAACCGGGCTCCTGAAGTGTCTTCTGGAAGAGGGATTTCTTCACCTCTCTTTAAACCTTTTATTTTAAGCTAGTTGGAATGTATTAAACCAGTAATTCCCTGTTACAGCAATTATTTACTTTAATAACACTACTAGAAACGCTACTTGCTACTAAATAAATCACAAAAAAACAGAAAACGAATGAAAATAAAAGTCAGTAGAAACGTATTAATTGTAGAGGTAGCAATTCGTAATCAATTCACAGATGATTAAAATTCTATTGGATCCAACACTGAACAATCACCATCAACGTAGCAGCACTTTTTGATGTAAACAGCATTGAAAAACGGTTCACTAATAGCTTTGACGTAGATAAAGGCTAGCGTACACACTTACACCAGGTCTGAAGCCAAGATGGCGGACACTTCGGCAAAGCTATCCACTAGCGGTGTTAGCACTGAGCTATATAATACACTGGAGTGCTGATTTTACCGAAAACCTGAAGTCACTGGCCGCCATCTTGCTACTCCCTACTCTCACAGAATCCCACAGGATTTGGTTGCAACAAGCAGTTTTCTGGCTGTGTGAAAACGTTTCACAGGTAATTCTACAGTCAGTGGATGTACTAACACTATTAACTACTAGGAAATTAGGTGCTGAAATATTTTACATGTTATTCATATTAAATATATATGTATATATAAATATGTGTATATGTATATATGTATACATAAATGTAAAAATATGTTTTTGTATATTGTTATTTATATATTTATAAATTTTATATATATATATATATATATATATATATATATATATATATATTTAAATAAATAAAATGCTAAATATTTCAGCACATGACTTTCCCATTACTTGATAGTTTTAGTACATAACATAAAAGTATAAGCCATTTGACATTTTAAAAGTTTTAACCCCCCCCCCCCCCCCCCCCCCCCCCCCGAACATAAGAATACCTTCATTATTCGATGCTGTAGCGCACATATTCCCTAGTTACAGGGGGAAAATAGGGAGTACCAATATGGCGGCTGGTGGCTTCAAAGCGACTCATTCTAACAGCGGGCGATTAGCACTCCAGTGGATAATATAGCTCAGTGGGTGTTAGTCCGTGCAACGGTTAGCTTCTAAACCGTTCTTTTTTTAAACCTTTTTTTCATATTTCTCTTTGACCTTATACGTGTCTCATTCCATTTCATCATCCCTGCATTTACTTTCCTATGTGTTTTTTTCAATTGTTGAAAAAACAGAGCGACACTTATTCATTAAACATTAAATAACTTTAAAACAGTGCGCAATGGCACAACACGATCAAGGCTGTAAATCTCTAAATATTAACTCAACGCAATTAACCCTTTATTGCGTTGAGACCTTATCTGGAGCTGCTAACTGCTGAATTTCCTCCTTCCATTGTTTGCAAAGTTTTGGCCGTGTTTGCTCTGCAGATTAAACCTCCAGTCGGCCGCTTGTCTCACGGTGCAGGTTCTGATTAGCGGCCTTCGTGAAGACGGCAGAATAAGGTCACTCCTGCTGGACGTGTTCAGACAATACGGCACGAGAAAGCAGGTGAAACACGCGGCTGTAGCAGATTCCAGATAAATTACCGACGCTATCGCTGCTAGTTACTTTAAATCAAAACAATGTATTTTGGCTAACTTTGTGAGCTTCACATCCTCCTCCTGCAGAGCGTGCAGCCGTCTCCTCCACCCCCACAGTGGCTACAGTGGTCCCTGCAGTCTTTCCACCGGGTGGTTCTAGAGGACCCGGTGTACTGGCTGGTGGCGCTGTCGGCCCGGGCCTGCCTGCAGAACTTTGTGGCTCAGAGGCTCCACCGGGAGCTCGGAGCGCAGCCTGCGAGCTTGATTGGGAACCGCTTCTACCAGACGTGGAGGAGAGAGAACGTGATGTTTGTCTGGGTAACCAGGTGAGCAAATGTGGGAAACGTAATCAGTTAAAATATTGTATAGAAAGGTGAAGATTCTCAGTCGTCCAGGTCATGATCATTCCAAAAAAAGTAAAAAACCAAAACAACTGGACTTTTTTTCCCGAAGTTTGAAGACGTTTTGCTTCCCATTCAGAAAGTTTCTCAATTCAAAAGTCTGGAGTTGGAACTCCACACTACTCCAGACTTTTGAACTGAGAAAGCTTTCTGGATGGGAAGCAAAACATCTTAAAATTTCGGAAAAAAAGTCCAGTTGTTTTGTTTTTCCCTTTTTTTTGGAAAAGTATAGAACCTTAACATTTAGTGTAAGTATTTCCAGTTGGTGCAGGTGTACCCCGCCTCTCGACCAATGAATGCTGGAGATAGGCACCAGCACCCCTCGCGACCCCACAAGGGACAAGCGTGATGGAAAATGGATGGATGGGTGGATGGATGAATGGGTGAAAGGAAAAGTAGCCTTAGTTTTAGATTCTTTTACAAAATAAAAATCTTGAATGTAGGGCAAAGACTTGCATTCATCCCCCATTAATTGGATACGCCTGAATAATATCCAATCAGATGTCACCTAATTACTGAGGAGAGTCCGGCTGTATGTGAGCGACAGGACGGGGATGATGGGAGAGTGAATGTTGACTTCACCTGCGAATGACAAGGATGTGAACACGACGCGCAACACACCTGTGTGCCGCGCCCGACTTCCTGCTGCTCGGTTCACGCCTGGACAGCATTCATGAATGGTGGTGGCTTCCTGGTACGCTAAAACAACGGCGTGGTGAAATTCAGCGGCTCTGGCCTTGGCTTTAAACATCGTACCCGGAAATACTTACTGCAGTCAGAACAAATTGACTACTTAATGTTGACGACAGTAAGAGAATAAAATGGTCACAGGTGCAGCGGTTAGCCAAAACAAAGCAAAGTTTTTCTTGACCGTTATAGAGAGAGGAGAGAGAATTAAAAAAAAAACAGACAAGCTGAAATAAATAAATGAATAAATAAATACAAGACATTCAGATAAATAAACCTCCAGATCTTTTTCAGTGAATGCCTTTAATATCTTAGACTCCATAAGAAGGTTCTCGCCCGGTGTTTCTCCTCCAACGGTATAAATGTGTGTCTCATTAAAACCCACAGAGGCCCCTTTAAGCCCAGACTTTCACCGACTACACCATCATTAAAACCATCCAGAACAAAGGAAGCCCCGAATGCTGCCTGGGTTGAAAATAACCCAATTTGTAGCCCAGGCCTGGGTCACTTTTGGACCGAGCCGACACTGGGTTGTTTCACCTCAGCAGGGTTGGGTTACTGGGTTAGATAGCTGTCTAAAGATTGAGTTAATTTGATCAGAGGTAGGTTTAATCGCAGGAGTTGCTTCATATAACAAGGAATCTGACTTCAGCTCCACTTTGCTCCCAGTTAAGAAAGGTCGGAGCTCAGCTCAGGGTTCCACTATACTATCATAATACTATACTATACTATCATCTTATTATACTGTACTATACTATACTATCATAATAATATATACTATACTATCATAATACTATACTATACTATACTATCATCTTATTATACTATACTATACTATCATAATAATATATACTATACTATCATAATAATATATACTATACTATCATAATAATTTATACTATACTATCATAATAATATATACTATACTATCATAATACTATACTATACTATACATACTATACTATCATAATAATATATACTATACTATCATAATAATATATACTATACTATCATAATAATTTATACTATACTATCATAATAATATATACTATACTATCATAATACTATACTATCATAATACTATACTATACTATACATACTATACTATCATAATAATATATACTATACTATCATAATATTATACTATACTATACTATCTAGCTCAGGGTATACTATCATAATAATATATACTATACTATCATAATATTATGCTATACTATACTATACTATACTATCATAATATTATACTATACTATCATAATATTATACTATACTATACTATACTATCATAATAATATATACTATACTATCATAATACTATACTATACTATACTATCTAGCTCAGGGTATACTATCATAATAATATATACTATACTATCATAATATTATACTATACTATACTATATTATACATACTATACTATCATAATAATATATACTATACTATCATAATACTATACTATACTATACATACTATACTATCATAATAATATATACTATACTATCTAGCTCAGGGTATACTATCATAATAATATATACTATACTATCATAATATTATACTATACTATACTATCTATATTATACATACTATACTATCATAATAATTATGATTCATTTTATTACAGTGGTGTTGGGAACTAAAAAAGAGTAAGCTCCAAACACAATGTCTGACTTGTTTTTTCATATATGTAAAATCCGTATTTGCTAAAGACTATACGTCCTTCACAAAGTGCGTGTGGGGACAGACTTCCTCATGGAAAACGCCGGTTAATGACTTGTTGATGTCAGACCGGTTGCCCTGATTATCTATGATTAGGTGGGTGCCCTCCACGTATGCTGATTTGCATATTTAGGCGCGGGGACAGTCGGCCTTAGATAGACGTGAACTGCTGCATTTTTTTCTTCCAGCCCATCCTGTTTTATCAAGCCAACACATACAGTGACACATCCACAACGGCTTTCTGCACCTGACGGTTTTTGTGTGATGCAAGTTTCAACAATTATCGCCACCGCCGACTTTCAGCATGAAAGCTGCACACTCTTTTATGCATCAGCTGACATTCCAGTTGTGTGAAGAACGACGTGGCTTATCTCCAGCGGTCATTTAGCGAAGGGGGGGGGGGGGGGGTACAACCTGGACAGGTGGCCGGGACCATTACGGGACAACACAGAGACATACACCATGCACAGTCCAAAAACATGTGGGAGGAGGCCAGAGCACCTGGAGATGACCCACACGCACACAGGAAGGACATGCAAACCATGCAGGAAAGCCTGGATTTGAATCGAAGCAACAGTGTTACCAACTGTGTCTCTCTGCAGCCCTTCAACTAAGGGTGGGCAAAATAATCGTCATGACGATGCATCGCAATTCTAATTTTCGCAATCTACTGCATCGATTCTTGACGCCAAGTATCGATTATTAATTAAAAAAAATAAAATTGCATGAATGGTTGGCGCACATCAGCCAAAAACAAGTGGAATACAACTTCATTGGTTTAAAGGACCAGTGAGGCCATGTAAACGGCACTGATTATCCTTATTTTGTTCCAAAAAAAAAAGTAAAAAACAAAGCAACTGGACTTGTTTTCCGTAGTTGAAGACGTCCTTATTTTGTTATTTTAAGTTTTATAAATCCTAAGCACTTTTTGTCAGTGTTTCCAGTCCAATAATAATATTTATGTCCAGTAATATTAACAGTAATATGTGTTTTCATGGCAATACCTCCAAAAGTCATTTCAATAAATACAGCTATAGATGAATTCAGTTGCTTTCAGTTATGTATCAATTGAAGACACTATCCATACACAGCCAGTCAGCCACGGGTAATGGCTGTAATTTTTTCTAACAGTGTTCAGTGAAAATATCGCAACGCATCGCGATGAATCGCAATAATTCAAGTATCGTGATGCATCGTGATAGAATCGGATCGTGGCATGTGAATCGTGACTCGAATCGAATCGTGACTTTTTTGGTAATACCCACCCCTACCTTCAACCCAACCAGCTGGTACAGATTTCACCCAAAATGTCATCAAAGCAGACCCAACCTGTGACCCAACAGAAGCAGTAAAGATGGTGGGTCGATGAAAGCACCCGGCCCATCGCCTACCCAGCTTTTGAGCTTCTGAGAACTAACCTGAGGAATGTCCTAACAGCTCTGACCCAGCAATGAGTTAAGAAACTAAGCCAGCTTCTTTTTAGGTGTGTAAATTCTTCTTATTGGAAGTCATTCCCAGTCCCAGGTTTCTTTATATATGGAAAGCAGCAAGTGTCCGTCCAGTCTAATATGGAAATCTCTTGTCAGTTTGCCCTTACAGACCTACAGTATCCCCGTTCTACCCGCAACTTCTAATGTTGCAGACAAACCTGCTGTGCAACAAGTAATTACAAATGTGAGCGATACCTCCTTTCACACAAGACAACGTGGCCTCAGGGCACAGAACTGCACAGAAACTGGCACCGTGCTTTTCGGAGGAACTTCAGCTGGATGTAGCGCAGGATTCCAGGCGTTTGCGCTCCGTGCCGCGTTTCTCAGTATAAAGAGTTTTGATTATGTGAACCGGCAAGTGTTGTTGACCAAGCGAGGTGAATTCAACCTTTTGTCAGGTACCATAAAATAGTTTAACAACGCCTGCCCCCTCCGTCTGTCCACGGGTTTCCCGCAGGGATGTGTTCTAGGACCGTTCATGATCTCCTGAACAGCGTGGTCAGATCAGTGCTGCGCAAAGCTAAACGTGACCACAACAGTATCTATGCTCTTCTCCAGATCTATCAAATTCAAGTGAAATTCTTCATGTATATGTGTCAGGTATGGCAAGCCGATGAGGCCAATTATCGTCCGTACAATAACGCGCAGTTCCAACCCGTATTGGAACGCGCGTTTTTTACGTCACCGCGTGTTTCCAGCCATAACTACGTGCGGTGGCGTTAATAACGTTTGGTGGTGTTTTTTGCATATTATATCATCAGGAGGTTGTCTTTTATGTGCTCAGCCACTAGATTTAAAGGTGTTTTACCCAATAAGAACACTGCAGCACCAGACACAACCAGGAGGTCCATGATCGTTGGGGAAAGGCAGAAAGAAGATGCACCTTCCTTTCTGTTCCTGTCTAAATCCTGCTTAGTTCAATAGTACAGTCTGATATTACACAAAACTCATAAATACAAAGCATACAGAAAATGGCCTCAAGGAAGTGTTCGATAGGTGAGGAGCAGCAGAGCTGGTTGGAGGAACACAGGAGGGAAGATCTTGATGACCTGGGGTGTGTGAAGGATTAGGGAACCAAATATTTATTTTAAACATGAAACTACCAAAGCACAGGCCAAGTAGTAGAACTAAATGTTGAAAATAAATTAAAAGTTAAATAAAATAAACCAGGTCACTTAATAAAGCTGCATTTTCTGTATGCTTTGTATTTATATTCACATAATGATATTTTCAGAATTAATAATAACATTTCTGTTAAAGATTTCATTTATCTTCTGCACCAAGGGCATAAGTAGGGAGAACAAGCAGAGTGAGTTTTGTGTAATATCAGACTTTATTATTGAACTAAGCAGGATTTAGACAGGATCAGAAAGGAAGGTGCATCTTCTTTCTGCCTTTCCCCAACGATCATGGACCTCCTGGTTGTGTCTGGTGCTGCAGTGTTCTTATTGGGTAAAATACCCTTAAATCTAGTGGCTGAGCACATAAAAGACAAACTCCTGATAATATAATATGCAAAAAACGCCACCAAACGTTATTAACGCCACCGCACGTATTTTATAAAAACGCGCGTTCACATAAAATACGGGTTGGAACTGCGCGTTATTGTACGGACGATAATTGGCCTCATCGGCTTGCCATAGTCGGGAGCAGGAATACAAGTTGTTCCACAATATAAATTCATTGTAGTTTTCTGGATTTATATTTAAATGTGTGTTTAAATCTCTCGTTTGAAAAGCTCTGCAGTCGTAAACCTGCACTCTCTCTGTCTCTGCCATGCCGCCGTCTTAATACCTGGTAAAATGTCCGAAGGTTTCAGCATTTAGCGTTGTTGTTTTAGTATTTTATCCTTTCTGGGACCACAGAAGAAAAACAGCCTTCGGATTCATGTGCAGATGTTCTTTTTATTACTTACAATGTCCCTGGAATGGACTCGTACGTTGAATTATTCTCAGTACTAAACCAGCTGTCCTGTTTCTGACCTCAGAGGTTTACTAGTGAACATCCGAAAAACAAACGGCACCATGAAGAACCAAGGTTCAACCAGGGTTAGGTCGGGAAGAAACATCTCAAGATTTGAAGATCGCATTGTCCAGGGCTTCGAGAGCTGCTGTCCTGCAGCTTTTAGGTGCATCTCTGCTCTGACACAGCTGATTTACATGGTCGATTTACTTCTTCGGCATGCCACCAAGTTCGGCAATGGCCTGAAGATGAGCAATGTATTTGATCCAGGGTTATTAAAGCAGGGATGCATCTAAAAGCTGCAGGGCAGTGGCTCTCGGGGACTGGAGCTGGAGAATACTGAAACTCACAAGCTGAACGAGGAGAGCATTGATCAGGGAAGGTACCCTGGAGAAGCTGCGGAGATCCACAACTCATGTAGGAGAATCCGTAACGACAACAACTGTTAGGCCTGCATTCCACAAATTTGGGCTTTATGAGCGGCAAGAAGAAAACCAGCGTCAAAAGAAAACCATGAGAAGTCCTTCCTCGGTTTGTAACAGGTTGTGCAGGTGGCACGGCAAAGGTGAAAGAAAGAAATAACCTCTATGAATTAAATCCACATCTGGGGTAGCCACGCTATCTCCACCTGGTGGCAGCATCATGCTGTGCACTGCAAAAACGGAACTAAAAATAAGTAAAATGTTCTTAAAGTTAGTGCATTTGTCCTTGATTTGAGCAGGTAAATAAGATTATCTGCCAAGGGAACGAGTATTTTGACCCCTAAAATAAGATAATTAGATGTCCTGCACTTGAAATAAGATGATTGAGATGAATTGTTCCTATTTTAAGTGCAAAAATCTAATTCCATTGGCAAATCATCTTATTTACCTGCTCAAATCAAGGACAAATACACTAATTTTAAGAACATTTTACTTATTTTTAGTTCCGTTTTTGCAGTGTGAGCATGATGTTCTGCTGCAGGGAGGAGAATCTCGTCAGAGTTAAATACCACGGTAATCCTGGTGCCAGAGCTACACTGTAGTAGTTCAGGTATACGCATGTGTTCAAGTGGTCTAGTCAAAGTCCTGATCTAAATCTAATTAAGTCTGTGGCAAAAACCTGGAAAAGAATGGTGACAATTGCCGTCCCTCCAGTCTTACTGAGGCTTAGCTCAAAAGCACATGGGAAAACATGTCTGTAGACGTGGAAAACTGACACAGACAATAGAAAAACAGACTTACTGCTGTCAAGGTGGTTCTGCATTACAACACCTGGCAGACGACAGACCAGTTTTTACATCTTTTTTCCCCCATATGCTGAAAATGTCTTCAAGGAATTAGAAAAAAAAAAGTGTACATTTGGTTGTTAAATGTGTGGTTTCATATGAATTTTTGATTTGCTTGGCAGGTTCAAAAAGGTGATGGAGGAGCATCAGGGCCGGATGGACCCCTACAAGGCCGTCAACGTTTTCAGAGAGCACATGATGAATCAGAAGAGCCTCCATAAGGCCGTGTAAGGAGCACGCCCACCCGGCTGTTCACCGACGCGCCCAAAGAGTCTCTGAACGTGTCCTTGTTGTTGTTTCTGCTGCAGGAACTGTGAGGACGAAGAGGACGAAGAGGACGAGGAGACCCACAGCTGGGCTGATGTTTTGTAGACGCCGTTTCCTTCAGATCTCACATCAAACGTTTGGTTCCTTGATTTTAACGTTTTCTGACAGGATTCCTCCTTTGAATGGGTTTCTTGAGTTGTTTGATCCTCGAATATTAAAATCAATGTGAAGTTTATAAGGCTTGCACCAAAAATGCACGGGAGGTTGAACCAATGACCTCGGATCATTTTGGGGTGAGGGAGAGAACTTGAAGCAAACCAAGTAGAACTACTTTTGCACCTAAAATCCCTCTGAAGACTTTAGAAACTAAAGTTAACCTGTAGCTCTGCAGGAAGTTACCGTCACGGCGAGCCTACGACAGCAAAATTTCCGTTCTTCTGTTTGTGGAGATTTTGTTAAATCAGAAGTACTTCTACATGTTTTGTTTTTAGTCATATTGTTTTGTGAAGCTTGTGCCTAAAGTTTCTTTTTAACAGATCAATGGTGCTAGCTGGGCATAAAGTCTCCATATCTCTCCTCCTCTCACTATGTCAACATTTAGGATTGAAGGATGTATCCAGTAGCTCTCTGAGACACAGATCATTGCCCGCCTTAAATAAAAAAGCATGTTTTTACAGTTTTCTCTCTTCTCTGCTGCTTCCTGGAGTGAAAGATTGTGGCATAACTGGCTGACTGTGTTTCCCTCTACTGGCCGATACATGCAACTGCACTCATCCAGACGTCTGAGCATGTGCTATAATTAGAAATAACCTGATTCATAAAAGAGAAAGCCCCTTTCATATATAATTTTATTTATTATCCAAAGCTGCCTGGTCTTATGTGAGAAGGAAGCGGCTCTAAACCCGACAACTGCTTGTGAAGCCCTTGGCAGCAATAGCTGCCCCCTGCATCACTGCGCAGGGGGTTTAGCTCTCTCTTCTCTGTAGAGTTGTTTCAGAGAAACAACGTGGAAGGAGTTTTATGTCTGTCATGTCACAGTATCTCCATCAGATTTAAGTTTAGACTTTGACTAGGCCACTCTTGTTTTTTTTTTTTTTCCTTTCTTTGTTTGGGATAATTTTCTTGCTGCGTGACCTTCTGTATTTTCTGAAGCATGCCTAGACCATCACACCACCAATTCAATTCAATTCAATTTTATTTATATAGCACCAATTCATGATACATGTCATCTCAAGGCACTTTACAAAGTCAAATTCAATCCAATCATACAGACAGATTGGTCAGAAAGTTTCCTCTCTAAGGAAACCCAGCAGGTTGCATCAAGTCTCTCCAAGCAGCATTCACTCCTCCTGAAAGAGCGTAGAGCCACAGTGGACAGTCGTCTGCATTGTTGATGGCTTTGCAGCAATCCCTCATACTGAGCATGCATGAAGCGACAGTGGAGAGGAAAACTCCCCTTTAACAGTGAGGAAAACCTCCATCAGAACCAGAACCAGGCTCAGTGTGAACGCTCATCTGCCTCGACCCACTGGGGCTTAGAGAAGACAGAGCAGAGACACAGAAAGCACAGAAGCTCACATTGACCCAGGAGTACTTTCTATGTTAGAGAAGACAGCAGAGACACAGAAAGCACAGAAGCTCACATTGACCCAGGAGTACTTTCTATGTTAGAGAAGACAGAGCAGAGACACAGAAAGCACAGAAGCTCACATTGATCCAGGAGTACTTTCTATGTTAGATGGTAATAGTGGATGATCTGCATCCCCTGGATGATGTCACAGCTAACAGAACGCCAGACCAGGTGTACCTTCTATAAAGAGAAAAATTACAGAGAACAAAAAGTTAAAAGCTGAAAAAACAACAAACAATGCAGTAGGAGAAGACATCAGAGTGAGAAAAATAGACCCTGATGTCCTTCAGTAGCCTAAGCCTATAGCAGCACAACTATAGAGGTAGCTCAGGGTAACATGAGGCACTCTAACTACAAGCTTTGGCAAAAAGGAACGTTTTAAGATTAGTCTTAAAAGTAGACAGGGTGTCTGCCTCACGGACTAAAACTGGGAGTTGGTTCCACAGGAGAGGAGCCTGATAGCTAAAGGATCTGCCTCCCATTCTACTTTTAGAGACTCTAGGAACCACCAGCAGACCTGCAGTCTGAGAGCGAAGTGCTCTGTTAGGAACATACGGGGTAATCAGAGCTCTGATTCTGGTTCTGGGTTCTTTTCCGACCTCCTGGAGGAGTCCCTCATGCCCTCTCTGAGTAATTTTGGTGGGCCAGCCGCTCCGGGGGCAGTTGGCCACTGTTCCATGTTTACACCATTAGAAAACATGGAGAAATTGCTCTCTAACCCAGCCAGCCTGATCGGTAATTCAGCTTTTCATCTGTTCTTGAAATTCATAAGCGCAAAATGTTGCTTTTTAAACTCTTGTGGCCAACCTTATGTCGATAGTTGGGTCCCTTTTCAGTGCCAACTACATTTTCCATGGGGGCCAGGTTAGTTTGGACGTAAATTAATTCCTCATGTGAAACTGCATTTGGTGTTTATCCTAAAATGGTCAAGTGTAACAAAAACTGAAATAATCTGTCAGGAAGCAAATACTTTTTCAGAGCAGTCTGGGACGCTGATACTACAACTCTGATGTTCTAATATAACTGCTGTACAGAATTGTAAGCTTGGTTTAGAGGATTTTTTTTCACACCTGTAGTCACACGTTTACATCAACACTAAACTGGTTGGGTGCAACAATACAATCGCCCCCACAATTCACCATATATTTAATGTTTTACTCTATTTTCTGCTGTACTTTTTTAGTTAATTGGTCATGTGAACTGGAAAGACTATGGTAACATGGTATAGTGCATTTAAAACTAGTCATTTTTAAAACAAGACCTCACGTCTCATGAGATTTTACTTTGTAAATAAAGGGGAAATTAAAGAAAATACACATTTAAATACTTAATCTAGATCTCAAGGTTGATCGCATTGCTTCCCAACAACTCATATGAAGTTATACAGAATATACTTTTCAGATAAAGTGTTTTACATTCCATAACCTTCCTATTATGTTAATTCTTTCGGACCTTCAGCATATTTGTTTCCATTAGTTTTAGGCACATTTTGAAGGTATGTATTATTGTAAAAAAATAAATTGAAGTCTTTAACTCGGGGTGTTTTTCCATCCTTTAAGTCTAAGTTAAGCAAAAAGTTTGTCGACGAAATAATTTTGTGAATAAAGTTTTAAAATGAGACCGGATTTCGGGATCATTCAAACTCATTATTTCTAAAATCTAAATTACTAAAATATTATGATTTAATTGAATACCAAACTGTAGTATTCATGTTCAAAGTAAGACATAGCCTATTGCCTGGGAATATACAAAAGATGTTCTCTGAAGGGGAGGGTACGATTTAAGGGGAAGGGGAAATTTTAAGACAAATAGATGTAGAACTACAAGGAAAAGATTACGTTTATCAATTTGCGGAGTTAAATTGTGAAACAAACTAAATGAGAACCTAAAGCAATGCCCAAACATATTCCTTTTCAAAACAATGTGCAAAGAAATTATTTTCAGAAGGTATAGATAAGCATGGCAGAAAGTCTTGTTTGTGTTTTGTTATTTGTATATATGTATGAGGTTATATGTATATATATAATTATGTGTGTAGCTATGTATATATATATATATATATATATATATATATATATATATATATATATATATATATATATATATATATATAGCAACATAATTATAAATATTGTAAATTGAAGAAATAAAAGAATTAAATGGGTAGGAGTACATAAGTTTTACTTCTTCCTACTCCTTTTCGCACATGTAATTAACTCAGGAAAGAAGGGCACCTTGTTTATTGTTTTCTCTCCAATGTTTTTAAACATTGTTTTTTTTCTTTATAGTTTAATTTTTATATACTTTCTCCTACATGTTCGAAATAAAGATATCAATAAAAAAATCATCTCTAAGTGAGTAAACGTTGCTAATATTAACAAGAAACCCAACGGGTACAATGAACAACCTGGACTCTACCACGTATGGAAGGTTCTCGGGTGCATTTCTGCCCACGTTTAGCTGATGACTTTAAGTACAACTATTTGCTGTAGAAAAGAAATTGAACCATAAGTTGATGCTGTTACTTCCAAGGCACAGCATTGCTTTGTTAGTTTGGTTTCTGCTCACCTGTTGTTACCTGGAAGGCCAGACTAGGTCTTGGTGGACTGGTGTTTTCCCTCACTGCATCGGACCCAAGTGCTAACCGCCAGCTCCTCTGTGCGCAATGACCGGCTAGAGCCTCGGTTCTCCAGCAGGTTGCTGTTTACGGTTGGAGTAATTAGGCTGTTGTCAGCAACTGTTTACATGTTCCATTCTTGGATCTCTGTCTTGTAGAAGCCTCCCACTCACATTCTCCTCGCACCAAGCAATCTCTTTGCTTCTGTTTGCTGATCTTTTCGTTTCTTCAGAAGACCGTTTAGCGCCCGTCGCATCAACTCAGCTGCCTGTCCATCCTCTGCCATCAATGCTACCCTGGACCCCGGCTGGGTCCAAGAGCTTTCCTTTTGGAGCTCTTGGATGGATAAACTTTTCTCCTCTGAAAAGCCGTCCACCCATCCATCCATCCATCCATAATTGAATTTTCTTCCTCTTGTCACTGGTGCAACAGGTCCAGGGCAGACTCAGTTGAATTTAGGTCTGGACTTTGACTGGGCCATGCTAAAGCATCTAAGGGTTGTCGTCTTGACGTAAGATCAACCTTCTTCTTGCCTCCATAAAGTCTAGGTTTGAGCAGAGGCCTAACCGTTGTCTTCTCAACAGATTCCCCCACAGGAGTTGTGGTTCTATACCGCCTCTCCCAAAGTTACCATGGACCTCTTGGGTGTTTCTCTAAATGATGATGTCATTGTTCAGCTTGGGGGTTCAGACGTAGGTCTGCGGTTGGTCCATCCTCTTTACATTTCCTGACGACGCATTGAGCAGTGCTCAGTAAGAATAAACTACTAATTACGCGTACTTCGCTCACTTAGGATTTTGTTTTGCAGTCCAAAGGGAGCTCTATCCCATACTGAAGGTAGACACATACAGTTGGAGGGTATGGAACATCTGTTAGGCAGGAACGAGCTGCCACATGCAGTGGTTGGCACCCAAAAAAGTTAACTATGAGGCAACCAAATCTGCTAAACGTAGATAATGGCGAAGCGGTAAAAACGACCGGCATCCATATCTCTGATCTTTAGAGAGACCCCCTTGCTCCGGAGGATTTTTGAGCTGTAGACGTGGCTTTGTCGTCAGATCTTGGACCGGACATACTCCGGACTTTACTCAGAATCCACGGTGAGTATTTACTCTCTTTACAAGTACGTCCAGACAGTTTACTTTCATGGCGACTGCGCCGGAACAAAAGCAGGGAGCTGAAGTCTGGGAATCAACAGACCAAAGACAATCTGCTAGATCTTTAAGTCTACTGCCTACCGAGAACGTACTAACCGTCCCTACGGGCTATTCTGGTTGCTGTGTACAGACGCAAGACTGACCTCTACGCACTACCTACTCTGTCGCGCATCCCAATGAAAAATACTGAAGTTGGCCGTCGTATAACGCGACAACGTCTACATACGAGCGCGGTTTTCTTCCAGGACCTCCTTTCAAGGAGTTATATATATATATATATATATAGCCTGCTGCGGATGATAATGCTTCCGTTGTTCTCTAGATGTAGACTTTCGATGCTTCCTGGCTTCTTCCGAGAAGCCGAGAACTGTATGAACCGGTACTACATGTACATGTAGGAGAAACAGTGATTCTCCTCCTCTCCGTTACACACACACACGCTCACAGAGAGAAAGAGAGAGAGAGAGGGAGAGAGGGAGAGAAAGAGAGGAGGCGGAAACCTCCATCTGCCCTGCTCGGTGACCGACCCGTCATCCTCAGGAACCGGGGAGGAGACGGATCATCTCCTCGCTTCTCTTCCCTTTATTCCCTTTACTTTATATAACACTGGGTGCAGCTGCCGGGGTAAATACGGAGGAGGGCTGAGGTGAAGAAGTAGAAACAGCAGATTTAATATGGATGAGATCTATAGTCTATATATAGGCTATGCCCCGGACTGCACCACCACCACTACCAGCAGCAGCAGCAGCAGCTCCACCGCCACCAGCTGCCCCCAATGGTACCGGTAAGTCACGGAGGGGACCAGCGGGGGATCGTCTCGTCCCGGGGCGGGTCGGTCCCCAGCTTTGACCGGGCGCTGATGCTAGCTGACCCGTGAAAATGACTTTTGAGGTCTTGTGAGGTCGGGTTACCGTTCAGCCATGTTGCGGGAGAGGAGGCGGGAGGGAAGAGGAGCGTTGGTGTGTGTGTGTGTGTGTGTGTGTGTGTGTGTGTGGTCGCGCGCTGACACCTGCCCCTGTTCCAACGGTTAGCGGGAGGCAGCGCGAGCGGAAACCGTTGGAGCAGCCGCGCATCGCTCCAACGTCCCAACCCCGGGAGATGACTTCCTGACTCCGCGTGCCGGGGAGTCTGAGTGAGCGCCGTTCAGCCATGTTGCAGCAGGAGGGAGAGAGGGGAGAGGTAACCGACCAGCTCACGTTCAGCGGGGGGGAGGAGGAGGGGGGGGGGCTCTGACACCGACCGACCGACACCGAGGGGACCGGAGGAGGGAGGGAGGGTTGTGGAGAAACTGGTGTCCGGTGAATTTTTCGCTCCCCTGCCGGATGCGGCGGCGGCAGCAGCCCGCCTGGTGTCGCCTAGAGACAGGGGCGAGAGGCTGGAAGAAACGGGGTCGAGGGCAGCGAGTACACGGGGGCGGAGAACACAGCGTGTTCCTCTCTTTTTCATTTATTTCCGGGGAAAAAAACATCGCGTTCGAGGTTAAATATATGTTTAAAATAATATGTTTGTGCTTATAGTTGTCTGAAATTTTTATTTGGTTTAAAAAAATCAGCTTGTTAATTCTACTCTAATGTTTTATTTAATTTTAGGTTATAATATTATATAAAAAAAATTATAGAATTTTTAAAAATGTGTTTTATTATTTGATCATATTGTCCTTTTGAAAGAATTAAATGTAAAATTTGGATAGCTGTGATAATATTATTTTATTTGCCTTATCCAATTTCATTTTTATTTAGCCCTTTGGTCGCTAAAATTTATTGTGTTTATAATTGTAACAATATTTTATATTTTCATTATTTCTTTTGATCACATTTTATTATGTATTGTTTTGTTAATTTATCTAATAATTACATTTTAATGTCATGTTGACAGTATTTAAAAGTTTAATTTAATCTAAACGCTGTTTTAATTTTTTCCCCTTCAAAATATTAATAAAACATATTAGTTTGATACATTTTATTGTCAAACTTTTGTATGTTTTTAATTACTTTTTTTTAACATTTATGTTGTATGATCTGCAGTTACTTTTCTGTTGATTCTTTATATTTTGTTTACTTCGTCATCTTTTGTTGGAAATGTATTAGTTGAATAATTTATATATAAGATCATTTATTCAATTTCATTGTCATATTGACAATATGTAAATCTAAAAACTTTTTTATATATATTATAGTATATATATATATATATATATATATATATATATATATATATATATATATATATATGTATGTATATTTTCTAGTGGTGTTTAGGACACAGGCAGGATTCAAGTGCATGAAGAGCTCAAGACTAACAGATGGTGGCAGGCTGAAGTGACGATTATTGATCGTAATTGATGATTGTTTGTCGGTGGGAAGGTCAGGGCGGGAGATGACACAGCAGGGTTTGTTACCATGGCGGTAACCGGAAAGATTTATCCCCTTATTATTATTAGGCTCTATCTGCTCAATAATTTATTCATTCACAGATTCACTTTGTTCGTGTCCCTCTTCTCATCCTCCCTTCCACTTTCTCACCCTTGTCCTTCCTCCTCCTCCTCTTCCTCCTCCCCGCTCGCCTTCCTCTCTCCCCTGTTTCACCTCGTTCCCCTCCATTCGTCTCTCTTCTTTCTGTCTTTCAGGTCAATGAGAGGCAGCAACAGCTCGGTGTGAAGAGCAAATCCTTCCCTCTGCAACCCCCTCCTCTCCTCCTTTCTCCACCATGCTCTCCTCACTTCCATACGTTAGGAAACACAGCCTTCTTATTTTAGCAGCACTGCCTTCCTCCTCCTCCTCCTCTTTTTCCTCCTCTTCCTTCTCTCTTGCCCTTCTCTTTCTCTGAGTTTTGACTCTTGTTTTTTTTTTTTTTTATTCTCCGTCAAACACACACACGCTGTAAGATGAAGCGTGGGTCGAGTGTGTTGCAGCCTCCCTCCGATGCAGCCAAACGACACACACACCCCGCACTCACAAAGACACACCGTAGCGACGACGCCGTCTCGCTGAGCGCGTCCAACGCATGCGCCGAGGGCACGCCGGACGCGCGTGCCGCAGGTTCGAGCCCCTTCCCGTCGGCCACCTCTCTGTTCAGCCCTGATGTCAGCACCAAGATGGCGTCTGACCTCCTCATCAGGCTGTCAGGTAGTCACCCACACTGATGCGTCCCGCTTCACGCGGCCTTTTTCATGCACGTCATCCCCGACTGGTTGTGTTGTCCTCGACGTTTTCCCGAAGACTTGGCCTGTTTTCGTTTGCTCTCATCATCACGGAGGGTGTGTTAGATATCATCCAGATTGGTCTCGTCAGGGCAAAGGGAAGCGGAACCTCTGCTAAAGAGCTCCAACAGATGTGAGGGTGGAAAAAATTGGCAAAAGTTAGCTGAAACTGGGAAGACTTAATGTAATGTTACTGACACTGTGGCGAACACGAGAAAAAGCAGCCGAATCGTTCCAGCTGGAGTTGAAGAATGACCCGACCGACGGGTAAAGCAGCAGCTACTGAGACTCCTAGCGTTGAAGCTAGCTAATCTAAACCGAGCACCTGTAAACTCGTCAGACTCATCGAGATTACAGCGAAACTACGCCATGTCATGGTACAGAGCTGCATTTAAATGGTGACCCGCCATGCCGCTACGTGCCCAAACAAGCGGTGTCCAGATATCGGTATCGGCACCAACACCAGCGTCAAGTACTCATACTCAATTCAATTCAATTCAGTTTTATTTATATAGCGCCAATTCATGAAACATGTCATCTCGAGGCACTTTACAAAGTCAAAATCAATTAGATTATACAGATTGGGTCAGATTATACAGATTGGTCAAAAATGTCCTATATAAGGGAACCAGTTGATTGCTTCAAAGTCCCGACAAGCAGCAATCACTCCCGAAGAAGCGTAAAGCTACAGGAAGAGTCGTCTGCATTGTCCATGGCTTTGCAGCAATCCCTCATACTGAGCAAGCATGAAGCGACAGTGGATACTCGTACTTGTAAAAGCAATCCGATACCAATCTTGTGCTTGATTTTCCTCTTACGCTGCGACTCAAAGGCTGGACGCCTCTCCGTACCGGGTGGTGGTGCTATTACACCAAGAGGGTGTTTGCTGACCCTCAAAAAAAGAAGAAGAGGAGATAAGTTAGCTAGCAGGAGGGGCCGAAAATTATCCGTAGTTTGGAAATATTTCAAGGTAAACACGGAGGATAGTAAAATAGGAGACTGTCTGCTGTGAAGAGGTGCAAAAATGGCGCCTTTTAACACAAGAGTTACATGAAGCATTTCAAGACTAAACATGACGCAGAATTCAACACAACCAGGATTGCAACAAGTACTCCAGAAAAATACCCGAAGTCCCAATGTATTAAGTAGTCAGAATCGGTACTTGGAAGCGGCAAGTATCTAAACTGATACTGCCAGGAAGAAACTGAAGTTACCGCCTCAAACTTTTTTTATTGTATCTGTTTTGTTATGAGACATACCAGCACAAAGTAGTGGCTAAATGTAGAATGGAAAGACAAAGGCTAAATGGAGAACATGAATTAGAGGCACCTGGTAATGCAGAGATCCACAGCTCAGGTGGGAGATTCAGGTGATCGAACAGCTATCAGTTGTGCGCCCCAAAAATCTGGCCTCTGTGGAAGCGGTACGACAAGAAAGCCATTGTTGTCAAAGAAACACCAAACACTAAACTTACAGCCAGAGCTGCAGTGGAATGGCTCAGATTAAACCAAAGGTATGTGCTGGACTGGCCTAGTCAAAGTCCAGATCTAAAGGAAATTTTAAACCTGTGGCTAGACTTGAAATTTGATTTTCAACGAAATGCATAGTCATAATTTCTGATGCGCTTGCAGGAAAACCCAACTCTAAAAAGTATCGCCTCAGGTGGCATTTCAGATCTTTTTTCCTTTAACATCGTGCCATTTTGCTTCCACCTTCCAGTTACACGCTGCCTTGTGTCGGGTCTCATCGCACCAGATCCAGTGAGACACATTAACATTTGAGATTCGAGTGGAAAAATGTTCAATAACTATGAAATACTTCGCAACGATGCTTTAATATCCTTTCAAATTAGATTGTGGAGAGCGGGTTTTGGTAGTATTTGGTGGTTAGATGCATTAGAAAAATCAATCATTTGTTATCTGAAAAGGAAACGGTTGTCCTGTGGCAAGTGCCTTTGCTGGGAGAAGGTGCCTAATCAGTTTCTGATCAGAGGTGCTAATGACTCTTTGAATGAAGCGTGGAGGTAAAGTGTCTCGTATTCTTTGCAAGTGATGGCAGAATGAGGTACGAGGGGAGCTGATTATTGTCTGTCTCTCATGAAGTCATTTTTCTTGTCCGTGAGGGAGAGGACAGAGCCATCAAAGAGGCAAAGCTCTGCATCCCAGACCTCAGTTATACCCATGAGACACAGGTCATGATGGAAAGCATAAGGAGATGGATACTAGCTGCCTCAGACATAGGAGGAAAGTAGTCAGCCGAGGTCACCGAATGGCTTGGGATACTGCAGAAAACATCACTGGGGAGAGGGACAGGTTTACCTCCTGGGCCTGTTACCTCTGCAACATCTCAGATCACTAGAAAGCAAAGGATAGCAAGCTGGAGAAGCCTTCTGAACTACCTTTCACCATTGGCAACATCTCTCACCGTTGTTGGCGGGTCATTGGTTGCACCTTCAACGTCAAAACTACTATCTCGTAGGACCATCCATCAACTATACGCACGTATCCATGCACGATTGCTGATGATTATCTCCAGCAGTCTTCGGTCAAGAGGTTGGGTCCACCATGGACAGGTCTTCAGTCCATCACAGACAACCGTGCACACTCACCTTTACCCAAGGTCAATTTGGAGAGACCAATTAATCTACCAGTAATGTCTTTGGGCTGTGTGGGAGGAAGCCAGAGTACCCAGAGATGACGTGCACACTGCCCACACTGGGATTTGTACCTTCTTGCTACAAAGCAACAGTGTTACCAACTGCACCACTGTGCAGCTTTTGTTGACCATGAAGGCTACATTTAGAAATAAAACCAAACCAAACGAGAAAATATTAGTGGGAAAACACTGATAATGTTGATGATGACAACCCCCCTCAATTAAATCAGGGTGATTATGCTTGTTTTGCCAGTGTGGAATCAAATCATGGGCAGAAGAATTAATTCTTGAAAAACAAGACTAGAAGCCTTTAATATCTCATCCTCAGCAATATTCCAAAAAAGTTAAACAACAAACACCTTTCCTACTCTGCACATTCTTGTATGAGGCGATGTGGCAAGTGAATTTCTCCATTGTGAGATCAATAAAGCCTATCTTATCTTATCTTAAACAACAGGACTTTCTTTCCCGAAGTTTGAAGACGTTTCACTTTCCATCCAGAAAGCTTTCTCAATTCAAAATGTCTGGAGTAGTGTGGAGTTCCAAGCGTTATAGTACTGCCCAACAAAGGCCTTGTTATGGCTTAGATAACACGCAAATTAAACTGAAACAGGTCCACCCCCCTTAGTAAAAGGGAGTCGTTAGGGTCATTGCTGGCCTGCAAATTGAACCGAACCTGGTCCACGCCTCTGTACGTGAGGATTGAAGTGATAATTGGAAGGAATCAACTCTATTGCTGTGACGTTTTTGAGGGTTGAGAGTTGAAACCTAAGTCCTCCTCCTCTGTTTAAGGTTGGTTTTTCACCAACCTCAGCAATGAGCCCAGTTATCGTTAAGATCTGTGCAGACCTTTGACCGTGCAGGTGTAAAGACGGTTCTGTCATTGATCACCCTGTAACCAGCGGATCTCTGTCCCTTCAGAAGCCACTCAGAAGGCCCAGATGCATCCTGGGAGCCGAGAGGAGGCGGAGCAGCAGGACGAGCCTGGTGTCGCCCTCTCACCGGACGGGCCCGGGGCGAGTCCCGAGCCGCCGTCGTTGACGCACACCCCGGAGGGCAACGCCGTCACGGACACGCTGGCTTCAGACCTGCTCAGGAAACTGGCAGGTACAGCTAGCTGGCTAAACGTTCCCAGAAAACATCAAGCAGCAGTAGTGCTGCTTGATGTTTTCTGCCTATGCGATGAAAATCCACTTCTTTAGCATGTCCAGAAGTAAAAGAGAACCCCTCATCACCTGTTTGCCCCCCTGTTGCAGAGCGCCAGGAAGTGAACGTCCACATGTTGAGGCTCAAAGAGGAAGAGGAGCCGCTGGAGGTCGACGCAATGACTCAAAATCAGCCAGTCATCGAGGAGGCCACTCATTCCACCTCGAGGGTGACGAGCCGCCATCTCTTCACCGTTAAAGCAGAAAACCAGGGCCTCGCCAGGAATAAGCCAGCTGAACAATTGCACCCTGGGGCCAAAGCGGTGGACCGGTACAACTTCGACGTTAAAACAGAAGAAGGGTTTTCTGCATCCAGCAAGGCAGACTGCTTCGGCGACGCGTCAAACGGTGTTCAGTTTCAGGTGAAAGTGGAGGATTGTGGGGCAGCTGGAGCCACGGTGGAAGGTCGCCTCCATGCCAGAGCCGCCATGGACGACCTTTTCCCCGTTAAGGCGAAGATCCCCGAGACGCGTCTGTCCGGAGCCAAGATGGGCAGCAGGTTTTTCTCTGGCGTCAAGAAGGAGAACCACTACCCGTCGGGTGCGGCGCTGGAGAACGGGCTCGTGTCCGGAGCCAAGATGGCCGCTCAGGTTTTCTCCGGAGCAAAAATAGAGGAGCAGTTTCTGTTTGGAGCCAAGATGGAGGACCAGTGCCTCAGAGCAGTTCTGTGGCAGGACATGTCAGTCAACCTGGCGTCTACGCTACTGCACCAGCTCTCCGGTAAACAAATAAATCCCTTATTTTGGTCATTTTCGGGTCGATATTTATATTTTCTTGGGACTTTTACTGTCCAGGGTTGAGACGAACTCTAAAAGGGCAGGAGGGCGAATGAACGGGAATCAGGCGTAACATTATGACCAGGTGAAACATACCTTGAGTCCTTTTAGCTGCCCCTTTATTCAGGGGTCGTCATGACTGGGCAGAGATTTTGTCCTTCCTGACGCAACCAGGATTCAAACCCAGGTCCCTGTATCATAGATCCAGACTTAGCCCGCTACACCACAGAGGGACAATACTGAATTAAATGTATGCCGATGACTATCTCTTTAATATGGTACCTGTTAACAGCATGTGTTAAAAGCTAAAAAATGGGCAAGCATAAAGCTTTGACCAGAGCCTAGAGGATCAGGTCATCTCCAAAACTCCTCTGGGAGGTTCCTGGTTTGCAGTCGTCAGGGTCTATCAAAAGTGGCGCGAGGAAAGGAAGGAGTAGTGAATGGACGACAGGGTCACAAGCGGCTGAATTCAGCTTAAATTGCACGAGAATTTGATGGTAGGTTCTCATAGAAAGGCGTCAGAAAGCAGAATGTGTCATATTTAGGTGGCAGAAGTATTCTCTGATGTCGTATTTCAGCAACAATAACTGAAAAGGAACGGTTGGATTAATTCAATTCAATTCAATTTTATTTATATAGCGCCAAATCATGAAACATGTCATCTCAAGGCACTTTACAAAGTCAAGTTAAATCATATTATACAGATTGTCAAAAATTTCCTCTCTAAGGAAACCCAGCAGGTTGCATCAAGTCTCTCCAAGCAGCATTTACTCCTCCTGAAAGAGCGTAGAGCCACAGGGAGAGTCGTCTGCATTGTCCATGGCTTTGCAGCAATCCCTCATACTGAGCAAGCATGAAGTGAGCCAATCAGAGGAGGAAGCCGGGGGGTGCCAATGGAAGCAGTAGGAAAAACTAACTTTACCAAATAAAACTAAATTCAACCTCAAGACAAATGTGAAAGTAAACTCCAAAGAATGCGACCAAACAGGGTTTTGGTTTGAGGGTTTTGTCTTTTTTTTTTTATTAGGGTTGCACGATACATATCTGCATTAACATCGGTATCGGCCAATGTCGCATTTTTTTAACGTATCTGTATCGGCCCCATAAGTAAACGGGGCCCATATCGCCAAATGACGTTTATATGTGTGTAGTTGCCATTTGTGTGTGTTTTGGGAGGGGTGGCGGTTGGCCATGTGGTTTTTGTTTGGTCATGTGACCAAACAAAAATCGAAAAATCGATACAAAGATCGATATTGATGTTTTCAAAAAACGATTTAATATCAATATTCTGGCTTTCAGTAGCGATATACCTCCCAACCCGTAGGGGGCGATATTACAGAGTGACATTGCTGTTCACAGAAAGGAAGAGCAAGTGAGGTGAATTTGCGGAACGGCCGACAGGATTTTAGAAGCACCTTCGTCCCTAAAATCAGACGTTTGGGCACATTTTTGGTTTCCGTGATACATTAAATGCATTGAACCAAATGCACTTTATTTTTATTATCAATTAATTGAACATAAATATAATATTTGGCTGGTTTTGTTGATTGAATAACTTTGAGCATTAATTTGAAAGCAATAAATATTGATATTCAAGTCAAATCAAATCAAGCTGAGCTATATCGAGAATCGAGATGATACCCAGCCCTAATTGATTTATGGGTATTTACCTGAAGCTGAGAAACAATGTTAGCGGTTCTTTTGTCAGGCTGTCGTAGGGTAGGGAATACACACACCGTTCAGTAAATACTGGTTATCAACCATAAAATCAATATCAACATCCATATCGGCCCATATTTTCACATCAGTGCATTCCTAATTTTCTATTTCTATAACTTATCTGTAATTTCATGAAAATACAGAACCACCAGGAGAAATAACCAGACCGGCCAACTTGTTGAGGCCTGCTGAGGCTTCAGCACCTGGACGTGCGTGTTTTGTGTTTGTTTATTCCTGGCAACAAACCGGGGAACCTTGACGTAATCTGACATTATAACGCGGCAGAGAAGAGAGAGAAGAGCCTAAATGTTGTCTTAGACAGTGAAGCTGTCCTGCTTGGTTCTAAACCGTGTGATAACGGAGGCTGCCATAGAGGAAGCTCATTCTGTAAGCACAGGTTAACTCGTGAGGGAATCAAATGACCTGCTTTGAGTTTAAAAGATCAAAGCAAAAGCTAAGAAGGTTGCAACTCAAACTAAGCATTAAGCATCAGCTGTCGCGATCTTTAGCTGTTAAAATGACTCGCGCTATCTGGGCTTTAATTGAAGCGAGGTCTTGTTTGCGCGCATGGAGTTGTAAAATGACTTCTCATTGGTTCTTGACAGAGAAGGTCAGTAAGTCCAGCTGTCAGCAGGTGGAGAGGATGGCGCCGCCCGTCAGAAACAGGTAGCGTCGATAATAATCGAACAAATCATGAATAATACGTCCCATGTGTGCCTGACTCTGTGTGTGTCCTTCTCTGTAGTCCTGTTGCGAAGATCGGGATGGAGCGCGTCCCCTCCTCTCCGCTGCTGGGCCTCCGAGAACCTGCTCCATATGGTAAATCGCTATCTGCTCGCTTTCACGGTTCAGCTTGAGACTCAACGTCTGCCTTTATCCACCGAATTTATTTGCCATCAGCAGAGTGTAAGCTTGACGGACTGAGCACAGAGAAACGTGTGATGGCGACAAGTGAATGGTGGCATTTGTGGCAACGTGAATTGGACGTCTTGCCCTCGTCCGGACACAAACCCATCCACAATCCACCCGAATCCGGGTTGTCTTACGCTTATCTGAGATCAGGTTGTGGAAGTAATGGTTCTAGGAAGGGAAACCCAAGAATCTCTCTCCCTCAGAGATACTCTCCTGTCCAATTAGTGGCCTGAGCAGGAGAGGAAGCGCTCCCATTTAACAGGAAGAAACCAGAAGCAGGATGAGGGCCCGCCTGCACTGCAAAAACGGTACAAAAATAGGTAAAATGTTCTTAAAGTTAGTGTATTTATCCGTTATTTGAACAGGTAAATGAGATTATCCGCCAATGGAATGAGTATTTTGACCCCTAAAATAAGATAGTTAGACATCCTGCACTTGAAATAAGATGATGGAGATGAATTGTTCCTACTTTAAGTGCAAAATTCTTATTCCATTGTCAAATCATCTTATTTACCTGCTCAAATCAAGGACAAATACACAAATTTTAAGAACATTTTGCTTATTTCTAGTTCCGTTTTTGCAGTGTGGCTGCTGCACAGCCTCAACTTAGTGAAGAAACACACAACAACCACTCTGTGGGGATGTACAGACAAAACTGTGGGCCACGATCCACTGGTGTCTGTGTTTAGTCACCTTTAAATCATTTATGGGTTTATTAGTATTATTATTATTATTACAAGGTCTTGCCATATGTAGCTATTGATTATTCTCATTGGGGTTTTGCCGTACAGGGTTCAGAGGTTTGTGTTTACTGTCCTTCTCATTTCTTGTCCTCTTTCCTCCTGTACATTTTAGTTGATTCTCTCGTGTTGATTTGAGGCTTTTTTTGCTTATGGCTTGTAAATCATTTTAAGTTTTGGTTCAGCTCCCTTTTCTGTTAATTAGTCTCCCTCCCTCAGTTTCCCTGCTCTCACTCTGCCACAGCCTCTCCTCTGATCAGCTCCTACGTCATTCTCCTCTCCTCCCTCAGTAGTTAAGCTCCCTGGTTTCTGATTGGCCATCGCTGGATTCTTGTCTTACTGTCATGGTCTTTTTTTATTATTATTATTAAAAATTATTCACTGGGCCTTTCTGGTCTGGTTCTGCCTGCATTTTTTGTGCAGAATTAAAATCCAAACATGACAACGTGTCTTGATTAAATGGCAGTTTAATGTAATAATATCCTCCCTGAAGCTCGTTACGCCTCTGTTGTCATAAAGAAATGCTCACCTCTTCATGCAGCACATGGGAGTTATTGTCTGCGATGATGATATTTCTGGGGCAAATCACGGATAAG
Source organism: Fundulus heteroclitus (assembly GCF_011125445.2). Classification (NCBI taxonomy): domain Eukaryota; kingdom Metazoa; phylum Chordata; class Actinopteri; order Cyprinodontiformes; family Fundulidae; genus Fundulus; species Fundulus heteroclitus. Next base: position 33,985,175 of record NC_046374.1, read on the forward strand.
TGATAAAGCTGTAAACATTTGGTCAATAATGTTTTATTTGAACATAACACTCACACACAAACACACGCTAGGGATGAAGATGACAGCACTGAAGCCCTCGGTTTCTCCTGCTTTGCTTCAGGATGCTGATGTCGATAACAGCCTCAAGGGGATGTTTCCTTTCAATTAAACACAGAGTCTCTGTGTGAAACTCGTCACCTGCAACTCCCAACCTCATTTTGAATTATACCAAGTGTCACTCTACCAGAATGAAGCACTAAGCACAGAGCTACCATACTGATAGAACTGAATTTAGTGAAAAACAATGTGACAGTTTAAAAAAAAAAGGTTTCTGAAATGGGAAAACGCAATGGAGAAGTCTAAACAGTGTCTGAGGCGGAGAGAGATGCCTGATCCTTCAGGGATCGTCTGCTTAATACCGATTTTTAAGTTGGATGTAAATCCTTTCCCGTGTCTGGTCCTTTTTTACAAATCGCGAGATAGTCTGGCTGCTTGAAAAGAAACATATAATGGAATGAGAAATAATTTAGGACGGCTTCAGTCATGATTTATGATGAGGTACTAGAGAGGAAAGTCTGACTGTTTGTTGAACTTTCTGGAGGAGAAGCGTGGTTTTCATTCTGGTTGTGGGTTACACTGCACCAGTACTTGGGTTGTACTCTTTAGACGTCCAGGCAGTATTTATAGGTTTTGTGGGCCTGGAGGTTTCTCCCTCTTGGTGTTTAGTGTGAGGTACATTGGCAGTAAGGGGTTTCCAGAGTGGCATCATTGTTCTCATTGCCAGCACTAAGCAAAACTCACCTGTTTGAGTGTTAAACTCCACCAGGGTTAACATTTGTGATTAATTCTGTTAATAACATACATTAACTATAAATCTGGTGTTTTGAACATGCAATGCTTGGAGGAGACCAACAGCTGATAGCCTAAACTCAGGGAGATGGATGGATGGATGGATGGATGGATGGATGGATGGATGGATGGATGGATGGATGGATGGATGGATGGATTGTTAATGGATGGATGGTTGGATGGATGGACGGAAGGAAGGATGGATGGATGGATGGATGAATGGATGGATGGATGGATGGATGGATGGATGGATGGATGGATGGATGGATAGACTGATGGATGAAGGGACGGACGAACGGATGGATGGATGGATGGATGAATGGACAGAAGGAAGGATGGATGGATGGATGGATGGATGGATGGATGGATGGATGGATGGATGGATGGATGGATTGTTAATGGATGGATGGTTAGACAGATGGATGGATGGATGGATGGATGGATGGATGGATGGATGGATGGATAGTTGGATGGATGGAAGGATGGATTGTTGATGGATGCATGGATGAATGGACAGAAGGAAGGAAGGATGGATGGATGGATGGATGGATGGATTGTTAATGGATGGACTGATGGATGGACGGACAGACGGATGGATGGATGGATGGATGGATGGATGGATGGATGGATGGATGGATGGATGGATGGATTGTTAATGGATGGACTGATGGATGGACGGACAGACGGATGGATGGATGGATGGATTGTTAATGAATGGATGGTTGAACGGATGGATGGATGGATGAATGGATGGATGGATGGATGGATGGATGGATGGATGGATGGATGGATAGACTGATGGATGGACGGACGGATGGATGGATGGATGGATGGATGGATGGATGGATGGATGGATGGATTGTTAATGGATGGATGGTTGGAAGGATGGACGGAAGGATGGATGCATGGATGAATGGACAGAAGGAAGGAAGGATGGATGGATGGACGGACGGACGGACAGACGGATGGATGGATGGATGGATGGCAGACCCGGCGGCATGGGCGGGCATTGGGGGGCCGTGCCCGCCCTGTGAGCCAGCTGTGCCCGCCCTGGACTGGAAGCTGTCTTTTGTTTTTATATATATACCTCGGAGTGGCCATCGTTCTATTAGTACTATCTTTGATGTGTCAGTCATACAATTTAACCAATCAAATCAACGACTGAAGGCAACATGCTAGCCAATCACAGATGGAGTGGGGCGGGACACCGAGTTATAGCCTTCAGTCGCCGACGCGGACGCGGTGTTCGGCTGTGGTCACCGTCGGTGTCGGTAGAGCGGGATGGAAATTTGGTCTGATTACCAAACAATTACAAAAAGTGACAACGAGACAGACAAGAGCGAGCTGGAAGCAGCGCAATTAATTACTGTTTGAAATGTCAGCACTGAAGTCTAAAGTGGAGTAAACATTGACGCTAGGAGGGTTAGCTACGACAGTTAGCAGCACCAGGAGCAGATCTACTGCCAAACTGGAGAAACTTGGGTTACTTGCAGACAGAAGGGAACTCTGCTTTGTTCTGCTCCATACCTGCTGTAATTACAGAACCTTTTTTAGTGTGAATTTTTACTTCAGTCAGTGTTCAGCCTGATCTCATGCTAATAAGCGTGTAGCTTATGCTGGACTTTGAGTCAAGACACAGCACTACAGGTTACCCTATCTCACTGATAGTTTCCAGTAACCCAACATAAAACCTGCCCAACTTAAAAGAAAAAAAAAGCGCAAATCTCAAACTCTCACGTTAAAAGCACAGAACTATTAAACACATAAGAACTATTAAACATAAGAATATGCCATTAGCACACAACTGCACTGAAGCAAAGAAAAAAACTGTGCATACGGCCTCCGAACAAAATATGCAATCAGACAACCAAATAACACACACAATCTCTTTAACAATCATGAAATATCAACCGGAAAAAAAATTATTTACAAATAGCTTCCCAACATGAGTTGTAAATCTACCTTAATATAAACTTAATTTCTCTCAGTATAGGTCAATTAAACATATCTCTTACACGCAGTCATGAAATATTTTTAAGTTGGTAAGTAGAACTCAACCCCTCCTGGGCGTTTACACTGACTAAACACTTGATTAACCATTATTCTTTTCTTGTTTTATCATACCAATCAATATTATTCATTATAACTACTATTCAATGATGATGTCAGATCGACAGATTTGACTTATTTAAAAAATAAATTGACCAGTATGAGTTGTAGGAGATGGCATTTTATTAAAATGTTTTGGTTTCCTGTCTGACGTTGACAACTATTTTGATATATTTTGTTAGTAATTCTTTCTAAAAGCCCAACAAATGTTGTGAAAAGCTTCCCATTTTTTTTTACAACCTGCCCATTAACTATTTTTGTTCCAGCTAATTGGAACAAAAATTAGGCTTTTGTGTTCAAAATTGGTTGGAAGCCTGCCTAATTTGACAAAACTGACTACACTGTTGCTATATATATATATATATATATATATATATATATATATATATATATATATATATATATATATATATATATATATGTATATATATGTATATATATATATGTAATAAAAAACTTTTTAAAGTGTGCCCCCCTAAAAAAATGGAATGCCCCCCCTGTGATTTGTTTCTGCAGCCGGGTCTGATGGATGGATGGATGGATGGATTGTTAATGAATGGATGTTGGACGGATGGATGGATAGACTGATGGATGGACGGACGGACGGATGGATGGATGGATGGATGGATTGTTGATGGATGGATGGATGGATGGATGGATGGATGGATGGATGGATGGATGGATGGATGGATGGATTGTTGATGGATGGATGGATGGTTTCCAGCCTTATAGCTGTGAACAGGTCAGGTTGTGACTCTCAGTGAAACACTGTAAACTAGTTTATTTCTATGATCTCCAGTTTATTTCTATGATTTATAGTTTATTTCTATGATCTTCAGTTTATTTCTATGATTTTCAGTTTATTTCTATGATCTTCAGTTTATTTCTATGATCTCCAGTTTATTTCTATGATCTTCAGTTTATTTCTATGATCTCCAGTTTATTTCTATGATCTTCAGTTTATTTCTATGATCTCCAGTTTATTTCTATGATCTTCAGTTTATTTCTATTATCTCCAGCTTATTTCTATGGCAGATGAAGGTTTCAGCTCTGAGGAACTTCACATCCTCAGGAAATGAACCCATGTAGCAGCCATTTGCTCCTGTGTTCAAACAACGAACACGAGTCACAGTGTTGGTCCATTTTCTCCTGAAATGAGCGTAAATCAGGCTGGAAATGGCGTCTTGAGCAGCGTCGCCCCGTGAACCCTGCAGACATGCAGATACTCTTCACACCCTCCACACGTGTGAAATCTGAAGTGAGGACGGAGGCAGGTTCAGACAGAGGACTTCGTTAATTACCCTCCATCAGAATCCACTCTGGGGTCACTGCAGACAGCTTCATTTCAGTTTCCGCCAGCACAAACGGTCCTGAATGAAGCATCTTCAGTGAATTGTTTTATTCAGTTAGCCTGCAGCAGGTTTTTGTTGTCCCTCTTATTTGTAATGTTATTAGTTTTTAATGACCGTCTTCTGCCGCGCTGCTTTTGTTTTGGGTTATAGATTCATGATCCCGCCGCTTTGTCCTGTGGGTTTATAATAAAGATGCTAGTGAGGTTAAATTACCTAGTCAACAGCAACAACTCCCTAATGGATTAAATCATTAATCGGTTTATTTCGTGAATCTGTTTCTGTTTTTATGAGCACACAATTTGCTTTTTTCTCCCACAGAAACGCAAACCCACGCCGTTAGAGATCAAACCACAGCTTCTTCTTACTTCTTCAGGTAACACTCAAATATTCTGTCCTTTTACTTTTCAAAGCTCGAGGAAAACCCACTGAGCTATATTATACACTGGAGTGCTAATCATCGTCTGTTAGAAAGAATTGCTTTGAAGCCACCAGCCGCCATATTGGTACTCCCTATTTCCCCCCAGTAACTAGGGAATATGTGCGCTACAGCATCGAATAACGAGGATTTTCTCATGTTCAGGGGGGGCTTAAGACTTTTAAAATGTCAAATGCCATATACTTTTATGTTATGTTCTAAAACTATCAAGTACTGAGAAAGTCATGTGTTGAAATATTTTGCATTTTATTCATTTAAATATATATGTTTAACATTTATAAATATATAAATAACAATATACAAAAACATATATTTACATATGTGTATACATATATACATATACACATACTTATATATACATATATATATTTAATATGAATAACATGTAAAATATTTCAGCACCTAATTTCCTAGTAGTTGATAGTGTTAGTACATCCTTGCTGAGCCGTTTAAGCTGGTGTAACTAATAGTTCGGAGTTTGTGATCAAAGTGAGAGTCTAATACTGGAATGTGTTTAAGTGTAGTTTCTGCCTCAAGAGTCTTTTCTTACTTAAGAAGTCCATCCATCCATCCATTTTCTAAACCGCTTTATCCCTCATGGGGTCGCGGGGGGTGCTGGTGCCTATCTCCAACGTTCACTGGGCGAGAGGCAGGGTACTTAAGAAGTCATCAATTAAAAAAAAAGACCACTTCTCCAGGGTAAAGGACTGGGAGGACCACCAACAGGGGGCGGTAAACTTTACACCTTCCACCTACCAATGTTACCCTACTTTGTGTTGGCCTATCAAATAAAATAATTTTAAGGCCCTGTCCACACAGAGACGAGGCTAGGTGTGTCTGCAAAGCTATTTTTGTCATTTAGGCCGTGCGTCCACATGTATGCGACGTTTTGAGAGATTGTAAACGTTAATTTTTTAAACTGGGTCCCAGAGTCGTTACATTTATAAACAGCAGTTTCATTTTTCCACACATAATCGTGTGCCGCATCTTTACTTCGTAGCTTCGCCTCTCTCTGTCACCCCCATGCGCCTCACTTTAGCAAACATCAACAAAGATGGCGCCGTCGGTGTCGCAGCTTTGATATAGCTGTTAGTAGGATCCTCGGACTTGTACGTTTTAACGAACCCTCGCTACACCGCTTGTCCCCTGCCACCCTGAATAAAGATCAAGTTTAACATGCTTAAATGCTGGAGTCTAATCCCCCACCACGGCGCTGTGTTAGCTTTACATGGGTTGTCTGTGCATGCCTGGTGTTTTATGTGTGATTTATTCACACTGTCACAGCGCCACCAATGGGCCTGGCATACATACTACAGCCATTTCAATTTGTGCCGCGTCCTCTCGTGTGGACGCCCATTTATTTTCTTAATCGTTTATGAAAATTTGTCATGTTCGTCTGTCTCTGTGTAGACAAGGCCTAAACACATTAGGATTTTAACATTTTACCACTTTCCTGAATAGCGGAGTATCTCTGATTGGTTGCAAAAACTGCCTACAAATGCAGGTAAACGTGGACTGACTGTCTTTGTCTTTACAAGTTATTTAGTGAAAATGTTTTTTTTAGATTTTATTTGTAGGTTTGCGTAAACCACAAATACACAATCAAGTAAGTTTCAAGTAATAAAAAATATTTACTAGAACACTTACCAGAGTCTGATATACTGTATATCCAATGTGTATATTTTCTGACGTCTAAAACCAAATATGGCTTTCATGCACATCAATCACAGAAATAAATCCAGTAACAGTTTATTAGCACTTCTTACGTTTTTCATGGTGTGTAATGAGTTGCATGCATAGCACAGTGCTATCTCTGTGTAACGATCATGTTGCTGCTGCAGTTGAATCCATAAAATTCTTAATTTTACAGATTATAAGATGCATTAAATATTCTTCCTAAGTGTGTAATATCACTCCGCCTCTCCGCGTACACACATATTACCTGAGAGGGAGAGCTATCCGTCTCTGTGGGGAGGACAGAGTAGCTGGACTACACTGCCCTGTTTCTAACATAAGGCCATAATAAACATAACTTTTATATTGAATTAACTTAATAGGTTTTGTTGCTAGCGTGTACTCGAGGCTGCCTTACGTGAATGCACTTCTAATTTAGACATTACAGTCAGGCAGTCTTGTAGACAGCTCAGGGGTCCTATCAGGTTGCGAGATTGTGTACCGTAATGCTCCGAATATTCATTAAGCGTAGCGGCGTCATTGCTAATCAAAGTCATATTTAGACATTTTAACAGATTTTTTATAGCATTGTACCACATAAAATTGGTCAGTAAGCACAACGGTAATCATATACAAGGCACACCATCAATTTTTGAGAGAATTTAGGAATTTTAAGTGTGCCGTATAGTCCGAAAAATACTGTAGTATCCTCTTGTGTTACTAAATGTCTTCAGTCTAATCGTCCAGCTTAACAATCAGTTATTCCTGCTGGTTTTACTTTTCCACTTCATAGAAATATGTTGTATTGTGTAAGAGCCTGAACTTACATGAGAATCACTATCTTGTATTACTTAATACTGCCAAGGGGAGAAGGAGTTAATCGAGGTATGTGATTATGGGAGTGTGTGTGGTAGTGTGATGTGTATGTTCCCACCCCACGACTTAGAATAAAAAAACAGTTTAAATAAACAATTATGTTTTATTAGAGCTCTAAGCTCAGAGACTGGTAAATGTAAATGAAATAATAAAATAGTTTGTTTTCATTGAAACAATAGGACAGTAAAAAAAAAAATAAAAATAAAGAAAATTGTCTCCAGTAATTAACATAAAATTATGTTACCAAATAGCGTTCAGAGGCACCTGAACACACCCTGTTCCGGGTGAACCAAACTCTTATTTTGAAATCAACATTAGAAACTCCAAGCCATCAAATATGTCCTGCGACCGTACTAACTGAAATGATGAATCATTTAACAGTTCACCCCGGTTGGAAATGTGTAAACCTTGGTAAGCCAACCCCAATTTACTCACTAGAACTACCAAAGAGGAAACTACCACCACATAAATGAAATAACATGAATGTTACCATTAGTCTAGGCATACACATGCATCACCACCATACAATAAAACAATACAGGCAATAACGTCACGGTGTCCCGACTGTCCATTAACGCAACAGTAAGCACAGTTCCTTTAAATCAAATATCCTTCCTCCGTTCTGTGAGGCTCTGCTCAGTAGGCGCACAAAAGTTCTGTCTTTAAGGTGTTAAAAAACTCCTTAACGCAATGCTGCCTTCCGTGAAGTCAGGTGGCAGGGTATACTCACAGTCCGGTGAAGAGGGGAGAGGGGAGGAGGGAGGAGGAAATGTTCGACCTGTTCGGATCGGAGCAGACCAATGTTCATGGACCCCGGCGCCGTCTTCTCGCCGAGACTCGCCAGCTGTCACCACTCGCACGGTTTCAACATCCGAACTTGCTTAGGACAAGGTTGCCTGTCAAACATGGAACTTTACTGCGCCAAACTCCTCTGGTTGCCGGTACCCGCTGCCATGTTTTTCATTCTCTCTTTCTTCTCCTCATTTCCCCGCCTCCCTGTTTTCCCTCCAAACCTGACGTCTTCTCTCATTGGCCGAGCGGCAAGTCACTCTCTTCCCCACATTCCCCCTTTTCAAACCCTGCCACCACCAAGACTTCCCGGCAGCACTGAACCATGTTGATCAATGTCCACTCGTACATTATAGTCCAGGTGTGCCACCGGAGAGCTTTCTCTTCTTTTCTTCATCAAACATACACAAAAGTAGCATACAGGGCAAGAACATGAACATGTAACAGCAAAACGGAACATACACTTAATTCAAGATATAGTCTTTGAATCTAAGGGGAAGCTGACCCCTAGAACTTCTCTGGGGCCTAGTAGGTAGAGGCTGATTTTCACCATCAATACTTGACTCATCTGCATCGTCAAAAGACGCATCTGACTCCACTTCAGTACAGTGGTCTCCCATTATACCCGAATGTTCACTATTGTCTTCCCTCCCACTTGTGTCAGCGTCTCTGTGTGGTGTACTGCTGGATGTACTGTGGGTGGGTGAGTGCAGCATTTGAGGCTTCGGGTGAGTGTCAGGCAGTTGTTGGTTAGGAGGGGTAGGGACCGGGCTATGTGGCACATAAATCATGTCAGCATCATCAGACATGAACTCATCTGGGGCCCTACGTGAATGACAGGGTCGGGGACTTTTCTGCAACCTGGGGCACTCGAAAGTGCTGGGCTTCAATTGATCCCTGTGCACTACCCGCGTAGGGCCGCCAGCCTCTGGCTTGATGGTAAAAACTGGCATATCAGGGTGGTTTTGTGCCACCACAAGGAAGGGCTCTGATTCCCATCTATCCTGAATTTTATTTCTCCCTCTTGGGCGATGGTTCCGCAGAAGGACCCTGTCTCCAGGCCTGAGGAGTGCTCCGCGCGCTTTGCGATCATACATCCTTTTCCGTCTTATGGAGGCATCCTGCCCAGCTCGCCGAGCTGCGTCTGCAGCTGTCTGCAGTCGCTGGTGATGACCCAGGACCCATTCATCAAGGTTTTCCGCATCGCTCACTTCCAGGTCCTTGCCTCCCAATATGTCCCGAGGTAGCCGTGCATCCCTCCCAAAGAGCAGATAGAAAGGGGAATACCCAGTTGAGCGATGCACATGACTATTATAAGCCAGGGTCAACTCTGGGAGATGTTCTCTCCAGTTTCTTTTCTTTTCAGTGGGGAGGGACCTGAGCATGTCGTGCATCGTTCTGTTAAAACGTTCACACTGGGCATTTCCCTGGGGGTGGTAGGGAGTCGTCCGGCTCTTGGCAATTCCATATACCCGACAGAGATCTTTAATGACACTGGCTTCAAAGTTCCGGCCCTGGTCGGAATGTAACCTCGCGGGACAGCCATAATAAACAAACCAATTCTGGACAATTGCATTGGCAGTTGTCCTTGCCGTTTGATCTTTGGTAGGAACCGCAATGGTGAACCTTGTGAACATATCGGTAAGCACAAGGACATTTTCATACCCCCCGACCGACGGCTCCAAAAGGGTATAGTCCATTGCCAGCACTTCCAAAGGGGCGACAACATTGGTACAAGTCATTGGCGCCTGAGCCTTGGGGAACACGTCTCTTGCGAGTGTACAGCGCTTGCATTGCTGTGCCCAGCACTTGACGTCTTTAGACATAGCGGGCCAATAGTAGCCCCGCCTAAGGGCCTCTAACGTCCCCTTGTCACTGAAGTGTCCCCCATGGTCATGTTGGGTCTCAAACACTGCTCTCTGCAGAGACTCTGGGACAACCAGCTGACACACGTCTTCCCCATCCCTGGGGTCCCGCAGACACCGGAAAAGGACGCCATGCTGAGTTTTCAGACGGTCCCACTGTCCTACAAGCCGCCGCTGTGACCAGTTCATTGCCCGCAAAGCCTCTTTCATTGGCTTCTGACATGCTTTCAGCGCAAGCAGGACCGGGCGAATGCCAGGGTCTTGCATCTGTAGTTCTCGCATCTCCTCCCAGCTACCTCCACATATCTGGCCTCTCACCTTTGACTGGGCTGCTGAGTGAACCGGTACTTCCTTCGCTTCAGCGCCACTAGTTGGCCACAGACAGGCACGCACCTCATCTTCTTTTATGACCAGGAAATCCTTCTCTCTGTCTTCAACCTCTGGCTCCGTACCCACCTGGATACGGGAGAGCACATCTGTATTTTGGTTCATCCTGCCTGGTTTATAGTGAACTTCAAAGTTAAATTCAGCTAACTGGGCCACCCACCTTTGCTCAACTGCGCTGAGGTTGGCAGTCTCTAAGTATCTTAGCGGGTTATGGTCAGTAATGACTGTGAACTTAGAGAAGAGCAGTAGGTCCCGAAACTTTTCAGTTATTGCCCACTTAAGAGCAAGTAGCTCTAGCTTGAATGCACTGTAGTTTCGGTCATTTCTCTCTGAGCCCCGCAGACCCCGACTAGCGAAAGCAATGACCCGCTCGATGCCTTCCTGTTTCTGACTCAAGACCGCTCCCAGGCCTAGACAACTTGCGTCTGTGGTTACGATGAAGGGGAGACCAAGATCAGGGTAGGCAAGTATAGGTGGGGTCATGAGACACTTTCTGAGACTATCAAAGGAAGCCTGGCACTCCTCATCCCACTCAAATAGCTGTGACCTGGCATTTAGTTCGCCCTTTTTCTGTTTGCCCATCAGAGCGTGTAGGGGCCTTGCTAATTGAGCAAAACGGGGAACAAACCGCCTGTAGTAAGACATAAAGCCCACTACTTGACGGACTTCTTTCACCGATTGTGGGGTGGGCCAGTCTTCCAGGACCTTCACTTTTTCCATATCTACTTGAACCCCTTCTGCCGAGACCACATGGCCAAGGAACTTGACCTCCTTTCGGAACAAGAAACATTTCTTAGGCTTGAGTTTGAGCCCATGTTCCTGCAGCCGACCAAGCACGAGATCTAAGCGCTGCAAGTGGCTTTGGAAGTCCCTCGAGAACACGAGAATATCGTCCAAGTAAACCAGAAGCATTTCAAAAGCCATGTCCCCCAACACAACTTCCATTAGGCGCTGAAATGTTGCGGGGGCGTTACAGAGCCCAAATGGCATGCGGGTCCATTCATACAGCCCGAATGGTGTTGTCACCGCAGTTTTCTCCTGATCCTGGGCAGCTACAGCTACTTGAAAGTACCCGGCAGTGAGGTCCAGAGACGAGAAGAGCTGCGCCTGGCCCAGGGCATCCAACGACTCCTCCACTCTAGGGAGGGGGTACGCATCTCTGTGAGTTACATTATTGAGTCTTCTGTAATCACAACAGAACCGCACTGACCCGTCTTTCTTCATGACCACCACTGCTGGAGACGCCCATGGACTGCAGCTCTCCCTAAGCACTCCCTGTGAAACTAGATCCTGTACATGCTGCTTCACTTCTTGGAACACGTGAGGTGGCACCCGACGATGTCTTTGTTTAATGGGGTGAGCGCTGCCTGTGGGGATACAGTGAGTAACGGTAGTGGTGTAGCCATAGTCCCTATCGTTTTGAGAAAACACAGCATGGTGCTTCTCCAACAGGTGATTAAGCTGATGAACCTGGTCTAGGGTGAGGCCCTGCAGGTCTGCTTGCACAGGGACGGCCAATGGCCCTGGCTCTTCCAGCTTAGGTTGCAGCTGGCTCACAATGGCTTTGACCCGAAGTTCACCTGCTACCTCTTCAAACGCCACCACTTCTTTGGGCAGCACTTTATGTGGCTTATACAGCTCAGCCACTCTAGCTCTTGGAGGCAAAATAATAGGCTTGGGGCTTGGGTTCATTATTCGGACTGGAACCTTCCCACCCACTGAGTTTGCTAAAACGTTGGCTACTAACAGCCCAGGAGGCGTGTTCACAGTGGGTGAAGCCTCCACCAAGACTCTGCATTTTATTTTAGGGGACACCCGACATCGCCCTTCAATGACTGTTTCACTGCGGGGGGGAACGACAACAGCCCGCCTACCTCCTACTTTGACAAAGCCAATCCTCCCATTACAGTCCACTAGTTGGTCCTCCTTGCCCATTTCCACAAAGACACGATGAAGGCTCGCACCCCCACTCCGCTGGCCATGCCTCTCCATCTGCTGCACCCCATCTAAGCTAGCAAATAGGCTACGAAGCTCGCCGAGCACATTCATGCCCAGTATGCCTAAGGCTCCCCCTGTGCTGTCAGTCTGGTCTCGAAGCACAAACACACACTTTCCTGGAAGCTTCTTTCCCAGGCACTCGATATCAGCATACAGACACCCAATTATGGGGATGTCCAAGCCGTTGGCAGCAGTTAGTTTAATCCATTTTGCAGGCGACAGGGTCTTTCCCTCAAACTGCCTTTTAAAGTGAGCCTCGGAAATAGTAGTCACTTCTGAGCCAGTATCTAACAAGCAGCATGTCCTCACTCCATCTATCAGTACATCTATTGTAAAGCAATTGCCGAAAGCATTTTGCGGGTCCCCAATCTGTTCTACCCCGGACTGATCAGCAGGGAGTGTGTTGGGTTTTGCAGTGGCTGTGCTCATTTTTGCTTGCGCCTGCTCAGTCTGCTTTGGCTCAGTAACTAAAGCATTAGCTTGGGGCAGGACCCCCTTTCTCTGTGGGCAGTTACGGCTTGTATGTCCCGGTTGACCACAGGTATAGCAGATCAGTCTGCCCTCTTGGTCTCGTAGAGGTGGCTTTTTCCCTTCCCCTTGAGGGCTATTGTGCTGCGCAGCTCTTTGCAGTGCAGTAAAAAGCTCATCCTGTCTTGCTGCAAGTTTTTGTATGGATTCATGAAGCGACTGCAGTGACAGCCCGGCACAGGAGTTACTTTCCGCAGAAGCAGCGCTTACCGTGCCCCGGTTGGGGTTCTTTGCTGGACCAGCTGACAGACCTTCTTCCTCCTCTGACCAGTCGATGGCGGCCTGCATGAGCTCACTGAATTTTTTAGGTTCCTTCCCCTTGATCTGCCTCTTCATCTCTCTGCGTAAGGAATCGTCATGCAATCCTAACACAAACTGCTCCATGAGCATTGAATCTGGGTCTTGGAAGCGCTTTTCGTCCCGTCTTATTAATCGACAAAGTTTCTCCTGGAGGTCATACGCAAAAGCCCTAATTTTTTCGCCAGCTACTTGCTTGCGGTCGTAGAACTCTCTTAGCCTTGTGCCTACAGGGACTTTGTCACCATACACCTCCTCAAGGATTTTGAACACAGCCTCAGCATTTGTTGAGCTACTCTCCAGCATGAGCTTAACAGTTAGTTTGGCTTCTCCCTTCAGGTGTTGCTTTATGAGTTCCACTTTATCCTCTTCAGGGATTTTACATACTTTAAAGTATGACTTAATTGAAGCTATCCATTCTTCTATACATTGCTCATCACTTCCTTTACTGCCTGTGAAATCTGTGCACTTTCTATCTCTCTGTATGTAGACAGTAGGTTGGTTTTTCTGTTCAAGTACCACTTTTGCCATCGCCATAGCCTCTCTTTGTTCTTTTCTGGCCTGTTCAAGTAGTGCCGTTTGTTCTCTCATATGCGAGGATTGTTCATGAAACCTTGCTTGGAGTTCTTCAAACTGCGCCCGCAGCTGATTCATTTCTTCTGAGTCTGACATTTTAACTGGGCTTGCTAATAAGTAACACAGATATTCGTGCTGTTCGTGTACGCCAAATGTAAGAGCCTGAACTTACATGAGAATCACTATCTTGTATTACTTAATACTGCCAAGGGGAGAAGGAGTTAATCGAGGTATGTGATTATGGGAGTGTGTGTGGTAGTGTGATGTGTATGTTCCCACCCCACGACTTAGAATAAAAAAACAGTTTAAATAAACAATTATGTTTTATTAGAGCTCTAAGCTCAGAGACTGGTAAATGTAAATGAAATAATAAAATAGTTTGTTTTCATTGAAACAATAGGACAGTAAAAAAAAAAATAAAAATAAAGAAAATTGTCTCCAGTAATTAACATAAAATTATGTTACCAAATAGCGTTCAGAGGCACCTGAACACACCCTGTTCCGGGTGAACCAAACTCTTATTTTGAAATCAACATTAGAAACTCCAAGCCATCAAATATGTCCTGCGACCGTACTAACTGAAATGATGAATCATTTAACAGTTCACCCCGGTTGGAAATGTGTAAACCTTGGTAAGCCAACCCCAATTTACTCACTAGAACTACCAAAGAGGAAACTACCACCACATAAATGAAATAACATGAATGTTACCATTAGTCTAGGCATACACATGCATCACCACCATACAATAAAACAATACAGGCAATAACGTCACGGTGTCCCGACTGTCCATTAACGCAACAGTAAGCACAGTTCCTTTAAATCAAATATCCTTCCTCCGTTCTGTGAGGCTCTGCTCAGTAGGCGCACAAAAGTTCTGTCTTTAAGGTGTTAAAAAACTCCTTAACGCAATGCTGCCTTCCGTGAAGTCAGGTGGCAGGGTATACTCACAGTCCGGTGAAGAGGGGAGAGGGGAGGAGGGAGGAGGAAATGTTCGACCTGTTCGGATCGGAGCAGACCAATGTTCATGGACCCCGGCGCCGTCTTCTCGCCGAGACTCGCCAGCTGTCACCACTCGCACGGTTTCAACATCCGAACTTGCTTAGGACAAGGTTGCCTGTCAAACATGGAACTTTACTGCGCCAAACTCCTCTGGTTGCCGGTACCCGCTGCCATGTTTTTCATTCTCTCTTTCTTCTCCTCATTTCCCCGCCTCCCTGTTTTCCCTCCAAACCTGACGTCTTCTCTCATTGGCCGAGCGGCAAGTCACTCTCTTCCCCACAATTGCAATATCGACATGATGACATCACCATTATGTCTAACAGAGGGCACGTAATTCCTGGCTCAACGTCAGAGCAATTGGTGGCGGTTCTTTACATCATACTAATGAGCTACAATATCATCTGCATATTAACAAACTCAAAAGGAAGCATTAGTTTGGACACAAAACGAACACTTTCACAGCCAAAATGTCCGTCTCAAGGTTTTAAACATTGATTGTTATTGGTTGTATTTTTACAGACCCACTCACTGTTGTGTTAGTTAACCAATTATGGACAAAATCAGTGTGACAAAATAATAGTGTGTCCTACCCAGTTGTGTTTATTGGGAACAGCTACCTCTACTCATTAATTTACCAGAGTATGACTTATTGGTAAAATATGATTAAACATTTGTGACTTAAAGCTGGAGTCTGTTGCTGTTACTGTCTTCCTTAGATAAATGAATGCGTTAGCTTTTTGCGCACTCCGTCCCTCCGTTTAGGTGCCACGTGTGCGGCTTTGAGACCGAAGGCCACGCCCTTTTCAAGAGTCACATGACGGAACACCGCCAATGGGAACACAGCTCCTTCTCGCTGCACTGCTGCAGGTGCGACCACTCGACCAATCAGGAGGCAGAGATGATGGCCCATGTGGACACGCACATACATGGCGATACGGGAGAAATGAGGTGGGTTCGATTTCTGTAGCTCCTCTTCTTTTGTTTTATATTATAATGATTCTAAGATCTGTTCAACAATTGTTTTATTTATACATTTTAAACTTCACTATCAGAAAATAAAAATGTTGTTGCAATTTCTGTTATTTTTTTATGGTTATGGCGTTTAAAGTAGATACAGTTTTACCTAAATGTTTTCTATTTGAGTTTAAAAAAACAAAACTTTAATGAATGTATTTATTTTAATAGACATTATACCTACTCTAATCAGATGTTTACATACATTCATTACAGACATGAATGTCATATAATTTTTTTATATCATTTATTTTAACTTTTCTTCTTCAAAGTGGAGGAGAACCATTAGTTGCACAAGTTTAAATTGACTGTTGATTTTTTCTAATCCAAACAGAGTCAAAGTCATAAATACAGGTTTGAATATGTATATAGACCTACAGTAATATTTTTGATACATTTTCTTACCAAGTAACAATTAAACCATGTTTTTTTTTTGTGGCTGACACCAATGTGCCGGTATATTTACAGCAAGTTATGTGACGTCTCTTCTTGATAGAATTGATAAAGCTGATGTAAATTATTTCTTTTTCTGGGAAAGATGCATTATCCATGTAATTTTTCAAGAGTTCAGGTTGGAACCATTCCTGAAGCTTGATGTCAGCCATCTTGATCCGTTTTAAAATCAGTTTAGATCCGTGTTTGAGATGATAGTCCTGTTGGAGAAACCCACTGTCAAAGTTCTAGCTGTTAAATTAAGATGGATGGATGGAGGGAGGGACGGGTAGATGGATGGATGGATGGATGGATGGATGGATAGATGTGAATGGATAGATGGGTGGATGGATGGAGGTATGGATGGATGGAAGGATGGATGGATGGATGGATGGATGGACAGATGGAGGGATGGATGGATAGATGTGAATGGATAGATGGGTGGATGGATGGAGGGATGGATGGAGGGATGGGTGGGTGGGTGGGTGGACGGGTAGATGGATGGATGGATGGATGGATGGATGGATGGATGGATGGATGGATGGACAGTTGGACAGAAGGAGGGATGGATGGATAGATGTGAATGGATAGATGGGTGGATGGATGGAGGGATGGAAGGAAGGAAGGAGGGATGGATGGAGGGATGGAAGGAAGGATGGAATGAGGGATGGATGGTTGGACAGACGGATGGATGGATGGATGGATGGATGGAGGGATGGATGGGTGGGTGGGTGGATGGATGGATGGAAGGAAGGATGGATGGATGGAAGGAGGGATGGAAGGATGGTTGGACAGACGGACAGATGGATGGATGGATGGATGGATGGAGGGATGGATGGAAGGAGGTATAGATGGATAGATGGATGGGTGGGTGGATGGATGGATGGAAGGAAGGATGGATGGATGGATGGATGGGTGGACGGATGGATGGATGGAAGGATGGATGGATGGATGGATGGATGGGTGGACGGATGGAAGGATGGTTGGACAGACGGACAGATGGATGGATGGATGGATGGATGGATGGAGCGATGGATGGAAGGAGGTATAGATGGATAGATGGATGGGTGGGTGGATGGGTGGATGGAAGGAGGGATGGAAGGAGGGATGGAAGGAGGGATGGATGGATGGATGGACAGAAGGAGGGATGGATGGATGGATGGATGGGTGGGTGGACGGATGGATGGATATAGATAGATGGAGGGAAGGATGGATGGAGGGACGTACGGAGGGAGGGAGGGACAGGTGGATGGATGGATGGATGGATGGATGGATGCATGGACGAAAGAATGATGAATGGATAGACAGACGGACAGAGGGATGGATGGATAGATCATAAATGCACACCCAACTTTGCAGATCTTTATTGTGAAAGATACATTTGGTTCCTAAACATAAAATCCCATTAAATACGTTAAAGTTTATTGTTGTAACGTGACACAGTATGCTGGGTGTGACGCTGGACGTTCTGCTTCGTGTCTCTCTCCGTTTCTCGTCACGTAACGCGTGTCCGTGTCTTCCAGACGGCCGGTCCCACTCCCCGCCGCCTCCACCAGACCTCCGCCGGCCGCCGCGCCGCCGCCTCCGCCGGAGCAGAGCTCCTCCGAGCACCGCTGCCGCATCTGCCAGAGGTCGTTTCCCGGGCAACAGGAGCTCCTGGTCCACTTCCAGGGTCATCGCCAAGGCAACCAGTACCGCTGCGACCGCTGCGGTCACCTGACGCGGACGGCCAACAAGCTGGTGGAGCACGTGCGCGTGCACACGGGCGAGCGCCCGTTCACGTGCGGCCTCTGCCCCTACAGCGCCAAGCGGCGGGACAGCCTGCGGCTGCACTGCAAGGTCAAGCACGGCGCGCACGGCAGCGGCGCCGCTGACGCGCCCCGCGACGTGCACACGCACCGGACGTACGCGCACCCCGGAGACGGCCAGCGGTCAAACAAACACGTGCAGCGGCTGCACACGCCGGCCAGCCCTCACACTGCCTCCTCCCGTCCTCCTCCGCTGCTCCCTGACCGCGCCGGGTGGAGGGATTTATCCCCGCTGCTCCCCATCACCACGCTCCTCTCTCTGAAACCTCGCCCCCCTTCCTCCTCCTCCTCCTCCTCCTCCTCCTCCTCCTCCTCCCCGCTGCCTCCCTCCAACAAGCACTCCTTCCTGGGTTACCTGGGCCTGGCGTCTTTGTGAGGTTCAGCCCTCTTCCTCCTCCTCCTCCTCCTCCTCCTCCTCCTCTGCTCTCCAGCCTCCATCAGGATGGACGTGGAGCTGTAATGAACCCCAGGTCCTGTCACTCAGCACCGCCTATGAGAATGTCAACCAGCCCCTGTTATGCTCAGAGCACCCCCCCCCCCCCCACAGGAAAACTTTTCTATTTATTCAACTTCTGCATCATGCTCGTGGTTTTTGCTGCATTCCTGCCTGCTTTACCCCTCCATATAATCACTTTACTCTTAGCTAGGTAACCGTGGGACGTATTTATTGCCTGTCTCACCTCCTCCAGAAACACGAAACCTGAAAAAAAAAATCCTGAGTTAGATTCTCTCTTTCTCTCTTTCTCTATAGTTCAAGCGCCCCCTTTTTCTGACGGGTAAAATCTGTTTGAAGGAAAGATCGGATTAGGGAGAAATGAGGCGAGCGACATTCTGGAAATCAAGCCGAGCAGCATTTTTTTAAAGTTTATCTTTCAGTAAACAAAATGTCTTCATGCTGTTAGCGCACTGAGGCAACTGAGGTTCTTAGAGATGAACCGTAAACTTTAGCGGCCAAACAGCCTAAAAACTACAAGAATAACATCATTAGATTGTCAGGAGGCTTATAGGAGGAGCAGGTATTTGTTTACAAGAACTCTGGCAACACATTTAAACAAATATCCCCTTTTCTTTTTCCTATGGATGGCTGGACAATATAGAAAAAAAAGCATATCGATAAACTAGAAATCATATTTATCGATATTGATATTTATTCAAAACATATATTTTATGTGCAGCCTTGAACATTTTATGACGTTGCTTAGCGACATATTTTTAGATACGGACACAAAAACTGTATTCAAACTCAACCCTTTATTCAACCAACCTTTTACCAGAAATGCAAGTTTTTAAAAAATAAAAAAGAACCAATTCTCTCTGAACCCTTTGAAAGGGGCGGAGCTTGGTCCCCGGGTCTGCGTTGTGATTGGTTGGGAGGATGTAATGACTGTAATATTAACCTAAATGGCTAGAAGGCAAAAGGAAGGAAAACTGTTATTCTATTGAACTTTTTATTGACTCTTTTTTCATCGATATACATCTATAGATCGATATATACATCGTTATTGAATTATCGTCCGGCCCTATGTAGTCATGATGTAAAGAAAGTACACCCTCTTTTTATTCCAGTGTGTATCATACTGCGGCATCAGAAACATTATCCACTATTTTAAAAAGTTCAGAGAGCTGATGAATCAAAAATCTCAAAAAACAGATGTGACACTGACGTTGTTTATTAAACCGAGATAAAGACAAACAACTAAAAACAAAGTGCACCTTATGGTTTGGTAGCTTGTAGACCCCCGTCTAGTAGGAATGATTCATTTAGTTGTTTTTTACTCCAAATGTTACTCCACTCTTCCTTCCAGCATGGCTCAGAGTGTTGGGAGCTGCAGACATTTCTGAAGCGCTCTCTGAAGGTCCCACCACAGCTTTTCTATCTGGTTGGCTTCTGTACTTTGACTGGACCATCACACCTTGGTTTCTCTTCTTATTTAGCAGCTCTGTGGCATATTTGTCTCTGATTGGGCCCATTGGTGACTCAGTTCAGCTCACCAACAGGGGCCTGACAGCAGGACTGTCAGGCAGATGGCCTCCCATGTGGACCAGAATGGGTTGGTGGTGGAGTCGATGACTCCAGGTTACTCAGGTCATGACTCCTCCTCCACCGTGCTTCACAGGGGGCGTCTATGCTGACAGGTGGGGGGGGTTGGTTTTCTCCCAACATGTTGCTGTGTATTACGAAACATCTCTACATCGCTCTAATCTGTCCTAAAGAGAAACTGTTGGGTGGCTCTTGTGTTTTACTCACATCCAACTTCGCAAACCTGAGTCCCTGAGTTCATAGCCTGAGATCGAGAAACCCAGACATCCTCCAGTTCATTCTGAGGGACGCCAAAGTGTTCCCAGGCCAGACACGATACATATACCGTATTTTCCGGACTATAAGTCTCTCCGGAGTACAAGTCGCACCAGCCATGAAATGCATAATAAAGAAGGAAAACACATATATAAGTCGCATTTTTGGGGGAAATTTATTTGATAATATCCAACATCAAGAACAGACATGTCATCTTGAAAGGTAATTTTAAATAAAAATAGAACGTAGGCAACAACAAGCTGAATAATTGTACGGTTAGCTTACGCTACATGACACAACTGAGAACGTGCCTGGTATGTTAACATAACATATTAAAAGCTATTCAGATAACTATAGCATAAATAACATGCAAAGAAGTTAACCAAAACGCCCGTGTCACTCCAAATAACTAAAATCCAGTGAAATCTTCATCCTCTGTGTCACTTTCAAATAACTCCATTAACTCCGGAGGTAGAAGATGCGGCATTTCCGCTTCTACGTCGCTTACGTCTGATTCAACACAGGCCTAGAGCGCCCTCTGGCTGTTTGGTGTGAAAATAACAGGTGTTATGATATACCGGTAAAAATGTGTAATAATTTCACACATAAGTCGCTTCAGAGTATAAGTCGCACCCCAGGCCAAACTATGAAAAAAACTGCGACTTATAGTCCTGAAAATACAGTAGTCCCTCTAGCACAGGAGTCACCAACCTTTTAGAAACTGAGAGCTACTTCGTTGGTACCGTGTCATACGAAGGGCTACTAGTACTGTGCTTTGAACTAGCAGAATCAGCGCTCACCTTAACTTTACGTAATATAAACATGAACCTCAACATTTAACAAGCTAACTTACAGACCAAAAAGCTCACCAGCTTTTGTCCTGTTTTTCATCTCTCTTGCACAGTCTGACCTTTGGGTGAATTGTTAGGATGATCGGTCCTGGGAGGACTGTCAGTTGTCTTAAGTATTTTCCCCTTGAGAATAATCACTTTCAGTCTCACATGATGGATTTAAGATATTTGTAAATAAGATTATAACCGAGTGATGGGAAGGTCATTGCTGATATCGTTCTCTCTTGGGATTGTGTTAGCAAACACCAGTATGGTCCAGAGCAGCCAGCTGACATTAGGTGGTCACATTGATGATGGTCTTTAGATTAACTAGTGGCTAATAACAGTGAGAGAGCTGTCATCCTTTTTGTAAACTTGAGATTTGATTTATTTAACTTTACATCAGATTTAGGTGCTATTATGTCCTGATAGGCGACTTGAATGCTAGTACTGAATGAAGGTGTTGGTTGTTTGCAGGACCAAAGTGCAAACAGGAACGCAGGAGAAGCATGATGAATAGGATTTTCTAATCATAAAAGGCCAAACTCACATTAAGGCACAGGCCATGTAGCCCTGGCAGAGGAAGAGGCAAATAAACAGAGTGATGAAGGATTCAAGCAATGAACAATGAGAACTGGAGAGCTTATATACTGAGGGAAGAGAAGAGAATGACATTGGGTCCAGATGAGTTAATCAGGAGGAGAAGGTGGAGCAGCTGAGGCGAAGGAAAGCAGGGAGACTGAGGACAGGAGACTAATTAACATGATTTGAGCTGAACTAACATCCAAATAAATTACTAAACTAGAAAAAGCTAAAAGAGATCTAATAGAAATAAATCAAGTTCTCTAAAAAACAGACCACATTAATAAACCAAGAAACTAAAAACAAAGGAATTAACCAATATGGCAACACCTTAGAGAACATAATAAACAGGAAATGATAAAAAGATACATAAAAGAAAGCTAAGGATTGTAAAATGTGTCCTTTCTTTACACCATGACTATATTTAGGTTTCCAATGTCACGTCTTCTTTTGACTGAAAGTATTTATTTTTATTTTTATCCCTGGGAGAGTATACCAACTTCCATACTTACTGTTAAGGAAATCAAGCTGTCTCATTTCTATCCGACTTTAACTTCAAATCATGATAAAACCTCTTTAAAACCCAACTTTTTTTTTTCTTTTATCATCAGAAACGGCATGTTTTTCTTTTTTTAGTAAAGAAATTAGCTACAATACTTCCTCACTGTCTCTGTCTGGTGTTTTACATCCAGACCATAAATTGTATCATTCTTTTAGCTGATCATTGGAGATTCAATCTTCCATTACCTAAATAATATGTTTTTTTAAGCCAACCTGTACATAATATCTGGGTTATTCAAAATAAACAGCATTAGTTCTTTACATTAGGCTGAAAATTAATCTAACAAGTGTTTTTATTCTATAACCATTTTCTCCTACTGTTACCTTCTGAAGGAGCTTCAATTCGGAGTCTTTTCTTTGTCACTTAAGGATTTTTAAGGATTTATTGTTTCTGGAGGACGGTGATGAAATTTCTAATACCTGTGTTGTATATTGATGATGTATTTGTGTTTACATAACTACATGAGGCTCAAAGGAGTCCAAAACATCTTGAAGTTGCACTATAATGTGGGTTTGGTGAAGAGAGGAATCAGTTTGGAGCACCGCAGACATTTCTTTCCCTTTTTGTTTCTTTGTTTCCTTGCAAACTCAGACAGAAAGGGTAAAACCACAAAAAGCCAAACAGATGCCGTCTACAGCTCCGGGAGTTTGATTGTGTCCTGTTTCAATGTGGGATATTAAATATCCCATACGTGTTTTAATAAGTGTTGAGTGAGAAATTAGGATTATTAGGAGCATAATTGAAACATAAATTAATGGGTGGGCATGATTTTCTGCATCATATCCTCGATTTTAAATCAACATAGTGCTTTTTTGTATGAAGAGGATCTTTTTAAACTCAGATTTGATCAGAATATAGACTTTAAAATGGAGGCCTGTGCAATTCACCTTTTTTTTTTTTACATATATAAATGACTTGTTTCAATGGGGTAACCATAAATACAAACAGAGGGTCATTGTTTTGGTATTGCTAAAGCTGTTACCAAAACAGTTTATCCTAAAAGCAAAGGAAAGTACATCAGACGACACGCCTTAGTTTTTGCTTGTTTTTAAATATTCATTCTTTTTAAATTGAGTGGCTTGAAAAGAATGTAGCTGAACCGCTAGGTAAGGTAAGGACTGGTAAAGGTAAAGAGTAAATATGTTTTGTATGAAGTTCAACTGTAAATCAGTCATCAGTTCTGTGATTTTATTGATTTTACTCCATTTATGATTAAAATTGGGAGACATCCTGTGAAATCAGTGAGGACAGAGCCAAACGTTCGCTTTGACTGGTTACAATCTTCAAGCCTAATTAATTTTTATCTGTGAACATAGATTCTTCACACAAACTCAATTTAATGATAAAAAAAGGTTTGTGTTAGTTCTATTACTGGCGGTTCAACACCAATGCATTCACATTCACCCTCATGCATTGAGTTCAGTTCAGTTCAACACACTTTAGCCACTCTCTCGCTGGGTTGGAGAAACAAGTTAAGCCTGAGGAAAGCAATGAGATTCCAGAACATCAAGTCCTGTGATGAAAAGTTTGTGTCGCTTCTTTATGAAAAGTTGCTCTTCTGAAAGTTAAGGTACACTGGTCATTACTGGGGAGGAATTCACAGTGTCCCGCTGTGTTATAACCCGGTACGTTACTTTTCCGACATCACCGCCTGGTTTTACTATCTTTGCCAAACTACACGATCAACAGACCAGCTGGGTGTTATATGTTAATACTCTATAAGGGCCCCCCAGTTGGTAAAATGGTCATTACCCAAATTTCTGTCACTTTCCATTATATCTAGAAGTAAATAAACTGACAAACACGCTTTATCTCACATGCTGGAGGAGGAGACTTACGTCTGTTTCACGTAGAAAAGCTGACGTCACGTCCTGATGTATTCAAAGCTCGAGTTTGAGCGCTGAAATAATCAGCTTCTTCCCGTAGAACACCTGGTGGAGTCTTCATCTAACAGATTTACCTTAAAATCCACGTGGAGACATGATTCACGGGTTGCTTGACGCTCGTAAGAGCTGCATTTGCTGGTCTTAAGCCATCATGTTGTTTCAGGGATGGTGTGGCAAGACTGAGCTTATTCTGAACACAAAGCAACAATATGACCTTTTTTATAGAAGCTCACAAACTTAACTATTCTGTTTAATGTTAATAAAAAAAAAACATCATGGACCAAAGAGAGAAAGACAATTACAGCCAAACCTGCGGCTCTTTGAACCTCCTGCAATAGCTCTTACTAGCTTTGCCTAAAATATGAAAAAGAACGCAATAATGTTTTTTAAAATGTAGATATAATAACAAATGCCTTGAACAATTGCATTTAATTTCCACAACAGGCATGAAAATTGCCAGTAATATTCTTTAGATCTAGTTTTTTTTTCATTAGGTTGGAAACTATTATTTTTTATTATTATTTACATGATTTTCCATAAGTATCAACATCTTATGGAAGAAAATGTATCCATCCTTGTTTTGCAAAGGTTTTGTTTTTCTTTCATTTAAATCCCAGTATAGAAATAATAATAAAAAAAAAAACTAAAGTGGATATTAATCAAAAATTAAAAGTCTTTTTTTTTCTAATGGTCAGGTAGCATTCCCAGCTCTAAATGAGTTTAATTTAACTGGACTAGCGGCAAAACTGGCTCTTTGTGTTGTAAAGCCTGCAGGACTCCGGCCTAAACATGTTTATCTGTTTGCTGTCGGCCATTTTGCCTCAGTCGGTGTGTTTTGCAGGTTTGGTTGTTTCGTATTGAACTTTTTCAGACAAACTGCCTTCACCTGGTTCACGCCCACATTGACGACTGATGATGTTCTGCAGTCCGCTCATTGTTTTCTGTAAGCAGCGGAGATTATGTAGCTCCTATCAGCAGGAGGTCGCTTAGAGCTACTTTGATTTGATCGTTTTTTTACAAGAATCAGATCCAAGCGAAGAACAGAACCGTAATCAATGGGGGAAAAATGGGCAGCGTAAGAAATTTTTGAGTTGTTTTATGATTGTTTGTCTCCGCGATTCATCAAAACTACCCGACGATCAAGAGAAACCAACTGAAATGCGGTGTTTATGTTCATGAAACAGAAACAGGAAGGGGGGGGGGGTCAGAGTAGGTCTTTATTGGCTGCATGCTAAAGGCAGTTCTGCTGTTCATCTTATTCTAAATGTGTTTTTTAATAACCGTAAATCTTTGTTTAAGCATTTGGTGTGTTGTCCTCGCGCTGATTCTGAGGAAACGTTTGATTTGAATCCCTTCCTTTGGTGGACGTGCCAACGTCTGTTCAGACGCAGGGAATCCACGGCTATTCCTTACGGCTCTGTTTTTCAGTGCAGAAAAAAAATAAAAAACACATTGAGGTTTTGACCTTTTCAGCCGTGGGTCGCTTCAAAAATGTTACCTGAATGAGTCGAGCTCGGTTATGTCACTGGACGAACCCCAGCCACCTCTCAGCCACTCTCACTTACCGGGAGACTTCTTTATCTGGACTTCTTTTCGCCTTTTTTACGTTTCAACCTCATGCCCGTGTTGTTGAGACTGAATGTAACTCTTCTTTGTCTGTTCGATGGCACCCGGCATGTCTTAAAAAAACAGGTTTGTAATGAACATAACTCACACCTTAAAAACAAAAACAGCCTTTCATTACTCACTGGACACGGGATGTGATTACGTGAATGTGAGCCGACCGTTTCCGCTCACCGGCTAAGTGCTAAAACAGTTTGAAACACCTTTTTTTACTGCTCACGTTGTTGTGGTTTGCTGCAGATTCACGAGATTGCAATCTGAATTTTTTTTTTTTCCTTTTTTCTGAAGCTCTTTATTTATTCATGTTTTTGTTGCACAGGAAGCATGTGCGGTAGCCGAAACGTGTGATATTTCCAAACGGCCCGCAGGAGTGGCAAGACTTCCCGCCATTCCCTTTAGCGCGCCGCGGCTAACCGGACGAGAAAACCTGCACACGCGTGTTTTTAAAATGAACTCTTAACCAAACGGTGCTCGACTCCGCGGAGTCCTGCCTGCACGTCTCGTTTTTAACACTTTTTTTCACTCGCAGATGCATGAAATAGTAAATAATAAAAGAAAAAAAGGACCCCCTGTCTGTGGTTTCACCTTTCATTTCCTGGTTTTCTCTCTCTGCTGTATCCTGTAACTGTTTGCTGCTGCTGCTGCTGCTGCTGCTGCGATGATCAATAAACTTTAATTTCATCTGACTCACCTCTGCTCCCGGGTCTTCCCTGGCTCAGACGCGCCTGAGATGGTGGTGTTGCTGCGCAGGAGTGGGCGCTGAGAGCAGGCCCCGGCGCTTGCTCTCTGTCTCTGCGGCGGTTTCATAAGATCAGCTCCGGGGGAGACGCAGAAAAAAAAAAATAAAAAAAATCGCTCCAGATTGTTTCACAGCAGAGAAAAAGAGAGGAACCCGCGGATGAAGGTCACGCAGCGAGTGGGAGGATAAGTGTCAGCCGCCGTGGGTCCTGTCCCCCCCGTCCTCGTCCTCGCCCGTTGCCATGGCTACCCGGCGTGCGGCAGAATGGCGGCGTGGCGCGAAGGCCGCACTCTGCCGCGCGCAAAGGTCATTATTAGATTTGAGTGTAGAAAACGGAGCAGGGAGGAGAGGATCATGGCGGCTGGAGGAGAACCGGCACACGACAGGGATGAAACGAGGGTTAAAATCCGGCCTGAACCGAAACGTGACGACCCAGTGATGATTCGGGTCGGCCTGGAACATAGAGAGAGCAGCAGTGGACAGACACGGGCCTGCAGAGCTGGTGGGGAAGTATTTACCCCCTTGGAGGGAGAGAGACAGAATTAGATGTTTCAGATCGTCAAATTTAAAAGCAGAAAAATGCAACCATAAGGTGGGTGAAGCAATGGACACAGATCCAAGCGTCCTCCGTTTAACAGGTATCTGTCGTTTCCATCCTGGATGAAGAGTATTGGTCCACTCTTCTTCGCTGAATTGTCTTAATTAGCCACATTCAAGGGTTTTAGACACGGTCTGCCTGTTTAGGACGAAGCCAAAGTCTGGACTTTGACTAGGCCACTCCAAAACCGTCATTGTTTAAGCCAATCAGAGATGGACCTGCTGGATCAACTTCCCTGCAAGCTTAATGAATGCCAGGCTTTCTCCCTCAGGATCCTATGAGGGAGAAATTACCGGTTCCTGGCTTAACGGTTCCATCGGTCCCAGTCGTTCAGGTTCTGAAGCAGAAAAGCAGAACCACACACTGCCACCACCATGTTTGGCTGTCAGCGCGATCTATTTCTGATCTATTTTGTTCTTTCTTGGCTGTTAGGTCCGGTTTTGTGTTGGCGGTCCACAAAATGTTTCCCCAAAAGATCGTGGAGATGTTTTTGGTAAACGTGGCACGGCGGGTTCTCCGCAGTTCTGTGGACTCCCAGAGGCTTTGAAACCCTTCTGGACTGGTTATTGTCGCTGGTTTGGTTTCTCCTCCGTTCTTTAATCTCTTTGGGTCGGAGTAAAACCTTTTGACAGCACTGCACGTCTCAAACCGGGCTTTCCATCGGTCCGAGGGCCAGAACCAACCCTGCAGGTCCCGAAGTCCTTAACAGACAAAACAAGAAGCAATAAAATCAGTATTTTGTTAATGCATTTGGAGGTAACTAAAAACTTTAAATAAATAAACACATTGGAAATGATCGTTTTCCTCCTTTGCCTTTTACCTTTGCAGTTTTTTTATCATTATCTGATCAATAGACAGTATTATGATTATTATAAAGACCCTCGTGTCCCTTCTCAGTACCAGAAAAAGTCCGCTTGACCCGGATTTTCCGTATGTACAGCCCGCTGCACATCCTCATTACCCTTCCCCTGCCGACCCCATAAATTATAGATTAAATAACCCAGCAGTATAAAAACGCATCTGAGTCGGCTCCCGCTGCCCGGCTAAGTGGTCCAAGATTATCATCCAGCCTGATTATCCAAACCAGCCGTTAAGAGTCGAAGGATTGGTAAATAAATCTTTGAGCCTCTTTACAAGTGTGGGTTGGACAAAAAAAAAATACTTTAGGTTTGTCTATGTTTAGAAATCGTCGCACATGTAGCAGTTCAGATGCTTTTAAAGGCAGTTTTACTCATGGACTAGCATTCAAACACAAGGCAGTCCAGAGTGCAGAATCAGCTTTATTGGCCCGGACCGCGCGGACAAACGATGAATGAGACTTTAGCTTCTAGTACTCCATGCATCTAGCCGTCCGTCCGTCCTCTATACCCGTCTATCCATGCAGGACATGTCACAGGCAGTGTCCCAAATTAACTTTCTGATTCACCGGTAGATGACCGGCCAGGCAAAAAAATTTTACTGGCCAAAGTAAGTCTGACTGACTCCTGCTAAATATCTCTACATAATCTCAACACCACCAAAACGAAGGAGCTCATCGTGAACTTCAGAAAAGATTCAAGAGGCACGCACGACACCATCCACATCAATTGAATGGCTGTTGAATGTGTCTCCAGTTTAGAGTTTCTGGGGACCCACATCTCAGCGGACATGTCCTGGTCAACCAACACCTCCTGCCTGGTCAAGAAGGCTCGCCAGCGCCTCTTCTTCCTGAGGACACTGAGGAAAAATCAGCTATCCTCGACTATCCTGGTGAACTTCTACCGCTGCGCAATAGAAAGCATCCTGACCAACTGTGCAACAGTGTGGTATGTGAGCTGTACTGTTACAGATAGCAAGGCACTGCAGCGGGTGGTGAAAGCCGCCCAGTACATCACTGGGACTCCACTACCCACCATTGAGCACATCCAGAAGAAACGCTGCCTACATAGAGCTCCCAGCATCCTTAAGGACTCTTCTCACCCAGCCCACAGACTGTTTTCTCTCCTGCCCTCCGGCAGGCGTTTCAGGTGCCTCCGGACCAGAACCAGCAGACTAAAGAACAGCTTTTTCCCCAGAGCTGTCTCTTTATTGAACTCCAACCCTCACTGATAGACTCTCCTCCCCCTCTGCACACCTACCTCCATTTTGTTATTCTGTTATTTACAAGTCTGTAATGTTCACCTGCACTCCTGACTGTTACTATTGTAACAACTGTTTACATGCGTCTTGCACTACTAACCATGACTGAATATTGATTTGCACTGCTGACTGTTTATTCACAGTACCAACTGTTTACATATACATTTGCAATACCGTACTTTAACTGTAATATGCAATTACCTTCCACTGCACTTTAATTTAAATAGCTTCTGTCCAAACTCTAATTATTCATTTTATAGTAATAGCTACCTGTATATCATGCTCACAATTCTGCCTATAGTAATAGCCATCTGTACATATATTCATAGTACATGTAAACTCTGGTTTAATAATCATCTGTATATTATGCTATTGTACATATCTGTAAAACTCTATTCACAGTAATATCCACCTGCTATTGCACTTCTGGTTAGACCTAAACTGCATTTCGTTGCCTTGTACCTGTACCTGTGTAATGACAATAAAGTTGAATCTAATCTAATCTAATCCCGCTACGTAATTAGCCTGAGCTAAATGCTAGCTGCTAGCAAGCGGACACGACGTAGCTGCCGTCGTTCTCGAGTCATATGTGTGAGTGTTTGTGTGCGTTTGTTGTGATACGAGCTGAAAGCAGAGGAACATAAAGAAGCATCCACCCAATTGATGACTGAAAAACACGATTTATTTGGGACAAACATTTACTCGCCATGTGGCAGCTAGCCCTCTGAAATTTACTAGCTAAACGGAAAATTTACCCGCGTTTTGGCGTCTGGTGAGTGTTAATTATGTGTCACCAGCGCAAGCATGAATAACGCTGCAGTTTTGAAAGATTATGATGAAGTCGGTCTATGATTGAAGCCCAGTGTGGAGTGACTGGAAACATTGGAAACTAAATTCATCCAGATCTGTGTGAGCAACATGAGTTTTGACAGCGATGCTGCAGGAAATAAAACAAGCCCTTGACTTTTTAGGAGCAGGAATGTCTGAGGAAAATGTTTAGATGAAAAAACGGATTGGCTTTAAAAAGCATGAATGAATGAACGAACAGAACAGAACAACATGTTCCAGCTGACCAGAAGTCCCACAGCACCCAGCCTCTCTGTGCCTCGCAGCTCTCTGACCACTGAAGGCTGAAAATCGATGCTGCTGCTGCTGCTGCTGCTGAGTGGAGGAAGAGGAGGAACCACAAGAGATGGAAGAGGAAGAGGAGGAAGGGAGGGACGGTTTGAAGAGACAGAGAGATGAAGAGATGTGAAGAGAAAAACCTCCCTGTACGGAACAAACATTTTAAAAAACATTAATTTTACTTTTACTTTATTGTTACAATTCTCTTTATCTGCCTATTTTGTACATATTTCATGAATTAGCGCTATATAAATAAAATTTAATTGAATTGAATGTGAACATGCGTCTCAATGCAGCCGCCTACTGAGACAAAGGTTTAATAATAAAAATGAAAAATGTGACAGATTTAGAGCTTTATTTTAAGAAAAACAATTTTTTTTTTCTTTTACTATGATGGAGCTTTTATTGAGCCCACAGTGGAGCTCCCAAGAGTTTATTCACAAACTGCTTCCTCTGAAGGACCAAGTGGAGTTTTCCCACAAATCTGGCGCACTTAAACGCAACACGCAGTCGAGGACAAAAAGTTTTTTGCCCGTCATCAGAGTTTTGTTTTCTCCAAACTGCTGCTGTGAGTTTTACACGGAAAATAACCGTTTTCTGGATCATGAAAATGTTTCAGGGCAGAAGGTGAGAGACAGGGAAAAGACCTGAGGGGTCTGCAACATGTGGCTCCTCTTAAACAGATGACAACAAATGTCTACAATCATATTCAGTAAGTAAGAATGTTTTTTTTTAAAAAATATCATTTGTTTCAGTTACGGAACTCACTAAGTTAATAATGATATAGATTTTCCACTTACAGCTGATGAAACACTACGTTTAAGATCAATATAATACATCAGACCAATAAAAAATAATCAATACAGAAGTGTGGGTTTGGTGAAAAGTATGTTTAAAACCTGCTTATTTTCAAAAGGGACTTTTAATATGACAAATGAGCTTCATCTGGGATGCATATTCCAGTTTATTGAATGTGAATGTAGATATTAATTTAAAAAATAACATTTTATTTAGCTGGACTGAGAACAAAACTGACTCTTTTAGTTGTAAAAGCTGGTCTTGAATCTTTGGACCAGTGTTCCAGGGGGTATAAAGTACCACAGTCCAATCAGGTATTAAAAAAGTCTAAGATTTCTATGTCAAGATTAAGTAAAATTGTTTAGGTGAAAAAAAGTATGTTTTTTGTCCATAACTGACGAAAGCAGAAATCCACAAGTCTCAAAATTAGGAATTCAAACTTTAATTTCCTATTTTCAATTCAATTCAATTCAATTTTATATATATAGCGCCAATTCATGAAACATGTCATCTCAAGGCACTTTACAAAGTCAAATTCAATCATATTATACAGATTGGGTCAGATTTGAATAAGTAATATATTAATATGTCACCATTTTATTATTTCATATTTCCTGTCCTATACAGTCCATTGTGTAGTTATTCATGCTGTAACTAAAGGTTAAATAGGACCTAACCTCTGATTGGTCAACATGCACAACAACTCAACTGCGGACCAACCACCTTGTCTCTAGCAGTGAGCAACGCCTACTGAAAATTATGATACAACTATGAAATCATTAAAATAAATAAGTAAATAAAAAATATACTGAAATCATTATAGAGGTTTTTAAGATATTATGTATACCTATTTTAGATTTTAAAAATTCACATGGATTTCTTAAATTATTATAAATTACCACCAGCAACCCCCGCGACCCCATGAGGGATTAAGCGGGTCAGAAAATGGATGGATGGATGGACAATACAATTTATAATTTAATAAAATACATTTATGTTACGTATTCCAGTTGTTTTAAATATCACCAATGCTTATTTTTTAAGACAATGTGGCTGTTTTTTGTCATTGAGTCAATAAGGGATGATGAAAATCTAAAATAAAATACATGCCCAGTTCATTCTTTATTTCTTTAAAATACACTATTTTAATTAGTAGGACTACATACAAATGTATTTAAAAATGCACATAATTCCATTTTTTAAAATACTGCATATGTAAATTCATCTTAACATATTTTTCATATATTAAATTGTGGCACTTTGGATCCTTGGCAAAGGAGGTTTAATTTTGAAAATCCGGCATTGCCTCTAGTGTTCAGGTTGTCAATAAATATAAAATAAAATATATATATATATATATATATATATATATATTGTTTTTATTTTATTTTGTGAGTTGAAGGTGTTTGTTTTCTTCAACTATTCATCGCTAAAACACTGCAGTTGTGCAACTTTGGGCTAAAGTTCACAATTTCCTTGGCTCTTACTTTAATTATTAAAAATGTTACCAGTTTATAAATAAGAATGTATTTATTTCAGGTTGGTATTTGCAGTTGTTTTAAAGGTCACCCATATTTATTTTTAAAGACATTGTGGCTCACTTTATCATTAAGTCAATAAGGGACGATAAAAATATAAAATAAAATACATGCCCAAATCATCATTTATGGTTTTAAAATAAAATACACAATTTTTATTAATAGGACTACCTCAAAGTGAATTTAAAATGCACATAATTCCATTTAAAAAAAAATTTAAATTCTTTTAACATATTTTTCATATATTAAATTGTGGCACTTTTGATCACTGATAGTTATCAAGTTTGGCGAAGGAGGTTTTATTTTGAAAATCCGGTATTGCCACTAGTGTTCATGTTGTCAATAAATATTAAACGAGTATAAAATAAATACATTGTATTTATTTTATTTTGCGTGTTGAAGGTGTTTTTCTTCAACTATTCATTGCTAAAACACCGCGATCGCGCAACTCGGCGCTCAAGTTCACAATTTCCCTGGCTCTTATTTTGACAGGACACCGGAAACGAAGCGCCAACACTGCGCGAGAGTTCCGCGCCTCGACCGGAAGGGGGCGTGTTGTCAGTTTTGTAGCTCGCCGGCTAACTGCAGGCTAAAGTTTCACTTTCTGCCGCCGAGGAGCAACCCGCCGCTGGAGGGACAGCGATTCCCGGGAAACGAAACCAGAACCGGTTCTCCTTTTACCGGAGGACGTCCAGGTCACAGATGCGCCCTTGTGTCCGGCTTAGCAGTTTGTGTTAAAGTTTATTTTTTATTTATTTATCCGTTTCCTCCTCCTCCAAACCGTCGCTCTCCTCAGCTAGCTTTAGCGGCTAGCTCCCCCCCGCTAGCATGGACAGCGGCGGAAACATGCAGAGCAGAGAGGAGCGAAGCGCGGAGAAACTGATGGACAACTACCTGAAGTCGATCGGTTTCCACCGGAAGAAGATCGCCAAGGACGGGTCGTGTTTGTTCCGCGCCGTGGCCGAGCAGGTGAGCGGCGTGAAGCCCCGTCCCGGTGTTTTTGCGCGAAGTTAGCTCGGTGAGCTCAGGTGAGGCGTGTTTGTTGTCCCACTGCGCGACAGCAACTCCTCCCGAGTTTAAACGCAACTTTTCCCCCCCACGCAGGGTGGACAGACACAGACCTCCCGTGGAGTTAAAAAAAAAAAAAAAAACTCAAAATGTAGTGAATATATTTTGTGTGTGTGTGTGTGTTTGGTGGTGGGAGTGACGTAAGCCGCCCGGTTTAACTGTTGACCCTTGACCCCGGCCAGGTGCTGCACTGCCAGAGCCTCCACACCGAGGTACGGGCCCAGTGTGTGGAGTTCCTGAGGCGGAACCGGGACAGCTACGAGGCGGTAAGTAATGTGGCTTTAACCCCGTTTAGTGCCTTAAAAACAGGCAAATCTCACTAAAACACAAGATTTTAGTTTGTTTACTAAAAAAAAGAAGAGGAAATCCATTTATACAGGATATAGGTCTGGTAGTTTTGATGATTGGGTCTTGTAACAAATGAAAACACGTCCTCAGGTTTTTCAGACAGCCGTCCAGCAGTGGCGCCTCCAGAAATATTTCATAGGGGTGGCCAGATGGACCCACTTAAACTCTTAGGGTGGCACTGAAACTAAAAGCCATAATATCAGGATTTTATTCTACTGCTGTAATAAAGCTGCCTTTAGAAAACTGCAGAAAGACTGATGTAAACGCCTACTAATATCTTATGGTTTTTAATGTTTTGTTTTGGATTTTTAATGTTCCCAATGATCTAATGTGCATAGACCAATAACAGTACAGTTAACATTTTGAGTTGAACAACAATTTATGTTTATTGTGTAATTATATGTAGAATAAGGTGTACATTTATTAATATATTGGAAAACAAAACAGTTACTAGGGGAAAGTAGATACTGGCAGATACAAATAAAAGTGCGATAGAAGCTCAGGAAGAGCGACGGGTTTGATGTGGGGGAACCGGAGAACCCGTCCTGAGCACTGCGGGGGCCCCCACACCTGGGTGGCCCGGGTTTAGGCTTCTGGTTCTTGTCGGTTCTGGCGTCTCCTCCTCCTGACGGTGCCCGTCTGGTGATGGAGCGGCGCTGAGACCTGCTGGAGAGGAGAGCAGCATCTCCAGGATGGTTGTGAGCGCTGCTGTCCCTCCTCTCCTGTGACGGTGTCTCTAGTTCAGGAAGTGGTTTAACACGAGGACTACAGCTGTTGTAGTCCTCGGCCCGGCTGGGCCCCGTCGGTGGTGGATCCGGCCCAAACTCCTGACTGGACGTCATCTCAGCCATCATCTCCTGTTGCCTCCCTGCTAAGGGTGTCATGGTGACGGACTTCCCCGTGGTTACTTCTCCGTAGCGTTTCTGTGTTTAAAATGTTTTTAATTAATCCTCTGTTTTCATTGGCTGTCAGCCTTAAGCTGAGCCTGAAGGATGTTGTTCTCCATTTAGTGGATCTTTGTAGATTCACTTTGCAGATCCACAACCTGCTGAAACAGATGAACTTTGTGAATGTTTAGGAGGCGCAGCTGTACGTTTGACAAGGAGCAGCTTAAGCGCTGATTCAGGAAGACTAAGGCTACCTGAATCCGACCTTTTTACCTACTTCTTTTTTTTTACAGCAGTGTGAACGGTCCTATTCTGATCTTTCCAGCCCCTTTAAAAAGAATCAGATCTGTGCCTCTTCTATATGTGGTGATGATTCAGATACGTATCAGATTTTTTTTCAAAGCGTGCGCAGTCTGAACTTCCTAATTTACTTCGACTAGCTGTGATGTGATCTTAACACTCTTGGCTCTCATTGCTCTACATCTTTCTAATAACAAGGAGAGATGCCGGCTGGTATGTTTTTTTTTTTACAATATTAAACACTTCTGGAAACAATTACATTCATCATTACTTCCGTAAACGGTGCGCTTTCCTGTTTTTACTTAGACTTCTTCAAAAGAGCATCTTAAAAAGGGAGAGAGAACGGGATGGTTAAAAATATACATTAAATAATTCACAGAAAACTGTTCATATAGTCGTTTATACAAGTTTCTAGTTCTACTGCAAGTTAAAAAACGATTCCTGGGTGTTGGAAAAGCCTGTAGAGCTGGAGGTGGCGCTACGACACAGTGCTGAAAGCAGGTGTGTGAGCTAGATGTGGCTAACAGAGGGAGGCGATATATCCATTTATTTACTCTAATTTACAATTTATTACGATTTAATTTTTGGAAAAATCAGGATTTTATTTTGCTAATGCGCTTGTTTGGCATCCAGGAAGGGAGCAGCAGCGACATTAGATAGATAGATAGATGTGTAATTAGGGCTGGGTATCATCTAGGAGGAGCCGATACGATTCTCGATAAATAGCTCGGCTTGATTTGATTTGGCTCCAGCATCGATATTTAATACTTTCAGATTAATGTTTAAAATCACTCGATCAACAAAACCAGTGATTGACATAAAAAGAGGTTTTTCACTTTATTTCTTTAATTTCTTGTCGTGAAACGAAAAGGAGGGAGAAAATAAATGAAAATGAGCGATGCCTCAGATCTGGTCCAATCTCTATAATTTCTTTTTTATTTCTATTGGCTAAGCAGCTACTTTTTACACTGGTCAGCGTAACGTTCAGATGTTTTTAACAGGATCAGGAAGGCTGCAGTTTGCTTCCAGTGGTTCTCAGGTCTGAGTGACTTCTGCTGTTTCTCTGCTTCAGAGCCGTGCAGGGCGTTTTAATGGGACGTTTGGTATTAAAGCATAAATATCATGATGATATCAGCCATGTGTGGGTGCTTAGATGCTGTGGTTTAAGTCCAGCTCAGCTGCAGGGAAGCAGAAGGCAAAGTTTTAGAGCCGCGGTCCAGGAATGCTGCTCGCTTTCTGCAGAGCGGCGTTGAACCGGCAGCTTTCAGGCCCGCCTCAGACCCTGGCGCCTCGGGTTATGGCTCGTCTCGGTTCTGCTTCCTGGCCGCCGTCTGCTCTGAATTCTGGGATTTTGAGTTCTTCAGTCTGCCTAATATTTTAATCATATTCTGGGGAGAAACTTTTATTCTCCGTTTGTTTTTAGGAATTAAAGGTGATTGTTGCTTAATCTAATGTTTAATTTTAGCAAAATTTTAAAAATGGGCTTAAAAAAGCAGCAAATGTTGAGAATTTTATCTTCCTTGGTGAATATTATAAGTGAAGCGGCTCTTTGTAGTAAGGCTGGGATCCTCTGCAGCGCCCCCCTGTGGTGTGGAGGGCTAAGAGCGCCTCGCACACGCGGGTTTGAATCCCGGTGGCGTCAGGAAGAGCATCCCTGCTCATAAACTTCCGAGTCTGTTAGAAATAACTTCCTGATGGGGTTAACTTGTTTTGGGAACATCAATAACAACAAAAGAAGCTTTTAGTGGAGATGTTTGATCCTTTTCTCAAAGCAAATGGTTCTCCAGAGAAAGATGCCATTTTAAGACGTTAAAATGTGTCGCCTTTCTTCATCTATTCGTTCTTTCTTTCCGTACCTTCATAGAGGTGATTAAAACTGAATTACTGAACCTAAAGTTGTCCCTAATAGAGCCTTATAGGCTGAAACCAGCAGCTTCAGTCACTAAATCAGAAACTGAAGCTCTGAACCACAGAATGGCGCGTTTCATTGGGTCTGTGGACAAAACGCTGCAGCACACGTGAGCACAGACTATATATATATATATATATATATATATATATATATATATATATATATATATATATATATATATATATATATATATAAAGGATCAATTTGTTAAATCTAAACATTGTGGTCTTCATTATTTCATAAAACCGTGTCACATGTGAACCTTTAGGAACAGACTTTTTGGGTGAGTATTAAAGAGGTAAAATTTATAATATGAGAAAAAAGACCTAGGACAATAAAGTAAAAAAAAAACATAAAAGTGGTAATATTATGATAAAAACATCATATTATGAGAATTAAGAGGGAACATTTCCAGAATAATCACAGTTTGCAGAATTATTTCACTCCTGGAGTAATAGGGCCAGATTAGATTATTTTAAATACTTTTATTCTTTAGGAGAATAAATTCAGGAGAATGAAGCTAAAGGGATATGAAAATAAACTTGTAATATTACAAAAACAAAAATACTACGAATACAAAGTATATTCAGAGATTAAAGTCCCTCTGATACTGTTTAAGTGACTGAGTAACTGCAGATTTGCCACATTTAAGATGGCGGACGCTCTGACGCATCGCGGCATAGGCAGAACCCGCCCAATGACGCGTCTACTCTTATATTATGTCTACGCACGTGAGCCTCATTGCTGTCGTTTCTCTTTCAGTTCATCGAAGGAGACTTTGAGGAGTACCTCTGCAAGCTCCAGGACCCGCAGGTAAGCGCCGGCCGCCTCATTCACCGCCCGCCTGTCTTTAATCGCTGCTGCAGCTCACTGAACACAAACTGCTGCTGGTTCTTACAGCAGTGGGTGGGAGAGGTGGAGATCAACGCGCTGGCCGTCATGTACAAGTAAGTCTGAAAGCCAGGATCCCTTCATCAGCTCTGCTTTTCTGCTCTGGGGGTGCTGCGGAGGCTGCGTGAGCCGTCAGTAGTCGCCTTTCCATCGGCAGATTTAACGTGTCGCGTTAGATTGATGGAAACGGCAAAAAAATTAAATAAAATTCATTAGAGCTTTAAAGCTCTGTTACTGATCTGTGGTCTGTGCTCGTTAGCAATAAGGCTGGAGAATTAACCGCAGTTAAAAAAAAACAAAAAAACCCGCAATTTCCAAATCGCAGAAGTCTGGATTTTTTGTCAACGTGACAATTAATGGATCAGACGCGTCCTTTAGGTGTCGGTAATGTTTAAAGTGAGTTTGTCTCCATGTGAAAGGGAAGAGAGCTGCAGCAGTGAGATAATCTATTTTTATTATTTGTTTTATAGTTTATAAAATCAATACCAGAAACTTTAAAGAACCTCGCCACAGCATTAAGTAGCATTCAGACTGTTTAATACACCGACTTATGTTCAACAAGGACTGATGTCCAGCTCAATTAAGTTAATCTCCTGAATAACAATATTCTGATTAATAAAACTAGTTAAATTTCTTGTTTTAAAGGCAAGGCACATTTATTTCTATTGTACATTTCAGTACAAAGACAATAAAAGTGCTTTACATGAATAAAATATAAGTTAAAACAGAATAAAAGCAAGTTGGAATAAAATGTAGAAACAAAATAGAACATGGAAAAATGGACACTAAAAGCAAACATTAAAAACAATTGAAATACAAAGTTAACTTTAGTTTAACTAGAACAGTCGAAGGCAATCCTAAACAAATGTGTTTTTAATCTTGATTTAAAGGAACTCAGGCTTTCCGCACTTTTACAGTTTTCTGGAAGTTTGTTCCAGATCAGTGGAGCATAGGAACTAAATGCTGCAGAGAAAAGTCCAAATTAAATCTGTTATGGTTGAAACAAATCACAGTTTTGGTTTTTGGTAAAATCGTACAGCGTTGGTTAGCATAGTCTACTTCCTGTTTGCTACATCCAACATTAACTCGTGACGACGTGACGCTGGGCGCCGCCTGGTTAATTCGCTACAGACCAGGAAATACAAACACGACTGATTCTGTTTTATATTTTTTTTTTCTTTTTTTTGGCGATATTTTAAAAGTTTGCTCAGAGTTGGCATGAGAATCGGATGGAAACATCTTCGCTTGAACTTCACGTTAAACACTGCAGGTCTGACCAATGAGACGGGTCGGTCACCGTGAAGACAAGTGAAACGCATTTAAACCCATTAATTACACCGTTATACCTTTTGTTAAATCAAAGTTTAATTATATAGCGCCAATTCATGATACACGTCATCTCAGGGCTCTTTACAAAGTGAATTTAGTTCTGCTTAAAAGTCGCCCTTAATCTGACCTACAAGCCTCTCTGTGACGCATCTTCTAATGGATAAAATCTGATTTTCTACGTTTATTATATCCGACCCTCATAGGGAGGATAGAAGCAGCTTGAACTGCTCCGGCGTCACGAACGCTGTGGCTGTCTAAAACCTTTTTATGTGAAAGGGAAAGTAAAACCTCCTTTGTTTTGTCATTAATGATTAAGCCGATTGAGGCGTGGCGCTCGCTGCTTTAAAGGAGCGCCATGCAGGTGAAAGGAGCCACAGAACATGACTCAGATCCAGCTGGACGCAGGCGGCTGATTGGACGACGTTTTCATGGAGCAGACCAACCACGACCCAGAACCCGGAACGACGAGCGTCTCGCCCGTTAAAGACGGAAACCCGGACAGAAACGCCACAAATTCATGTTTCACAGTAAAATGAGACCCAAACTCCACACGTGTAGTTTTTATTTTAATTTATTTTACTCCCTGAACGATCCGCTCTGCTCTGGATCGGCGTGGAGTCGGAGCGGCAAAAGTAGAACAGAAACAGCAGAAAGATGAAAAATAGTTGACAATGAAAATAGTTGTTTTTTTAGCCAGATAAGGAACATTTTATTAATGGTTATTTCTCCAAATATGAGCCTTTGAGAAGGGGTTGGGTTAAAATGACTTATTTCCTTATTTTTAAAATTTTTTAAAAATATCCATATTAAAAAAAGACATATAAAATGAGACTATATTTTTTTATATCGAGATTGTTGCGTTGTAATTATACTTTTGTGTTGCAGGAGGTGAATTTTTTTTTTCTGTCATTTTCCATGTTTATCTACGGCTGTTTCTTTAAAAAAAAAAAAACATCCCTGCACTGAAAAAAGGGAACCAAAAGTAAGTAAAATTGTCCTAAAATGTGTGTATTTGTCCTTGATTTGAGCAGCAAGTTTAAATGATCTGTCACTGGAATAAGATTTTTGGTATAAAATAGTAACAACTTACCCGAATCATCTTACTTCAAGTGCAGTATGTCTAATTATCTTATTTTAAGGGTCAGATAATCTTATTTAGCTGCTCAATTAAAGGGCAAATACACTCATTTCAAGAAAGTTCCTTTTGCAGTGTGTGAGACATTTGGGATAAAACGTCTATTTTTATAATTAATTTATGTAAATAGAAGCACGTTGAGGTAAATATCGTGTATCTGCGTTCAGCCTTATAACAATTTTGCTCTAATTAATTAACTAACTATTAACTAATTAATTGCTCTAATTAATTAAGAGTAAAAAGTCTCCATTTGCATTAGTCAGATGTGTTGGAGCGTCAAATAATTGCAGTTGGGGGCCGCATAAAAATCAATGCAGGGGCCAGAAACTTTAGAGACATTCAGCGTCCAACAGGAAGTCCCCACAGGTCGTCCAATCAGGACCTTTCTTTGTTTCTGTACCTCCTGGTGAGCTAGCAGGCAGGTTGCTGGTTCGGTTGCTTTGACTGCGTCCCTGAAAGCTTCAGCAGATATGAAAGTAGTTGAAAGTCTGATTGTAGACGTCCTTAAAGGAAGAGCTGTCCTGATGCCCATATTTGGGCATCAGACTGAGCGTCTCTGTGGTCAAAGACGTCCTCTGACAGCGTAAAGCTCTGGTTGGGCTTCATGGCCTCTGCAGCGCCCCCTGGCTGTGGACACTCTGCTCAGTCTAGAGCCCCCCCCTCTCTTCTTTCATCCCTCTCTTTCTTCTTCTTCTCCTCCAGGAGGGACTTCCTGATCTTCCAGGAGCCTGGCAAGCCGGCCGTGAACATCACTGCCAACAACTTTAAAGACGAAGTGAGACCCGCCGCCGAGCCGCCGCCTCGTTAACGCCGCTCAGCTCTGCCTGCAGCTCTGGATCCACTCTGAGCCGCGTTTAGTGTTTTAAAAAAGCTTTAAACATTCAGGACAAGCTGAAGCTGCATATAACGGTTCAGGAGGTTTATATTCTGGTGTTTTAACGATTTTTAGGACAGTAATTAACACTGATGCGTGCATTTTTTAACCTTTTTACAAATAAGTCGTAGGTATTGGACTAATATGAGAGGAGAAAAATGACATTTACCGTATTTTTTTGACTATATAGTCTGAAAAATACAGTAAACTGCAAAAAAGGAACTAAAAGTTGGGCAAATACTAATTTCCAGACAATTTTGCTTTTATTTGAGCAGCTGAAGCTGAATATAATGATTCAGGAGGGTCGTATTCTGGTGTTTTAAGGGTTTTTAGGACAGTAATTAACACTGATGCGTACATTATTTAACCTTTTTACAAATAAGTCGTTGATATTGGACTAATATTTAGAAAAAATTACATTTACCATGCTTTTTGGACTATAAGAAGCACTTTTTTTCACAGTTTGGCCGATCCTGCGACTTACACGTTTTTTCCTCTTTATGATGCATTTTCTGACTGATGCAACTTATAGTCTGATAAATACAGTAAACTGCAAAAAAGGAACTAAAAGTTAGTAAAAGTGTCTGAAAATGAGTATTTGTCCTTTATTTGAGCAGCGGAAGCTGAATATAACGGTTCAGGAGGGTCATATTCTGGTGTTTTAAGGGTTTTTAGGACAGTAATTTTAACTGATGTGTGTATTATTTAACCTTTTTACAAATAAGTTGTAGATATTGGACTATTATTTGGGGAAAAAAATGACATTTACACAGCAAAAAAGAGACTAGAAGTTAGTAAAATTGTTTGGAAATTAGTATTTGTCCTTTATTTGAGCAGCTGAAGCTGAATATAACTGTTCAGGAGGGTCAAATTCTGGTGTTTTAAGTGTTTTTAGGACAGTAATTATAACTGATGTCTGTGTTATTTAACCTTTTTTACAAATAAGTCGTAGATATTGGACTAATTTGTGGAAAGAATGACATTTACACAGCAAAAAAGGAACTAAAAGTTAGTAAAATTGTCCTATAATATGCATATTTGTTCTTAATTTGATCAGGTAAATAAGATTATCTGCCTATGGAGTGAGATTTCTGCTCTTTTAGGAACAATTCATCTCCATCATCTTATTTCAAGTGAATCTGTCTAATTATCTTATATTGGGGGTAAAAATACTGAGATAATCTTATTTACCTGCTAAGATCAAGGAAAAATGCGCTCACTTTAAGAACATTTTACTTATTTCCTTTATGCGGGTCAGAGCAAACAGAAGTTAGTCATTTAGTAATGTTTTAGTAATGTTTTAGTAATGTTTGAGGATCTTTTAGTTTGTAAATCAGCCTCTGGTTTCACTTTCCCAGCAGAGGAAGGTTTAGAACCGGGTTCTCTAACGATGTTCTCCTCCTCCCAGGTGCGGCTGTGCTTTCTGAACGGGAATCACTACGACAGCGTTTACCCCGTCAGCCGCATCAAGAACGCCGCTCTCTGTCAGTGTAAGCATCAGCGGCCGCCGACAAAAAACCTCCTCAGGTCGCTTTGTTGCTCTAACAGGGCTGGACGACATTTAAATAGAAACCATGCTGATCAAGTCAAAACAGATTTTATGTGCAGCCCTGAATATTTTATGCTTTAGCAACCTATTTTTAGATAAAGACACACAAACTGAATTAAAACTCAACCGTCTATTCAACTTTTTACCAAAACTGACAGTTTAAAGAAAAAAAAGAGCTCTTTGAAGGGGGAGGAGCTTACCTGGGTCTGCGTTGTGATTGGCTGGGAGGATTAACGACTGTAATATTAACCTAGATGACTAGAATGCATAAGGAAGGAAAACTGTTATTCTATTGAACTTTATCATAGATATACATGTATTAATCGATATATATTATTATTAAATTATCATCCAGCGATTTGTTCTAATTGTTCCTGATAAAATGAGGTGAAATTCCTCATTTTGACGCTGGTATAATAAATCTGATTAGGGTCAGAGTTGGCCTGATTAAAGGGGGTTCAGCTAATCACCAGGAAATTCTTCAGAAAAATAAAAACATCTTTTTAAACTTTTTTTTTTTCTTTTAGGTTTTAAATCTAAAGGAAAGCAGTTTAAACATTTGTCTGCTGACTGAAAGTCTTTCTAGTCGGGCTAAATCGGTTTAATCGATTAATTTGAATTTACAATTCTTTAACAATATATGTTTAGGAAAATATATTGTCAAAGTATTTTTTTTTTCTCCCGTAATCCAACTTTAATTTACTCTTTTACTTTTACACCAGTGAAGTGAAGCTGTGTGTAAAACCAGCAGCAGCAACATTTAGTTTTATTTACATTAGCGGCAGGGCGGCCATCTTGTTTTTCCAGCCTGGTTCATGGCTGGTTTTTAGCTGCTCTTTGATTTTTGGTCGACTCACAGAATGAATG
The DNA here is from genome assembly GCF_011125445.2 of Fundulus heteroclitus. NCBI lineage: Eukaryota > Metazoa > Chordata > Actinopteri > Cyprinodontiformes > Fundulidae > Fundulus > Fundulus heteroclitus. Next base: position 34,029,022 of record NC_046374.1, read on the forward strand.
ATTGACAGAAAAGCATTTTTTTTTTTTTTTTTATTATTCATTTAATTTATTTTTGTGAAACAAACAGAAGGGAAAACTTGGATTAATCAGATTTGGTAAAACAAAAGCGGGAGATTTTATTTTTAAGCCCCAAACGTTTCAAAGAGTGACGCCGATGTTCAGCTCGTTCATCTGGAAACAGCTTTGACATCTTGTCCCATCGTCTAAATGTCCTTACTTTCTTCCTAGTGTCCTCTCTTCTGTCCCTGGGTCCTTTCCTTTCCTGTGTACTTTATTCCTTCCTGCCACCTCGTGTCCTTCCCTCTCTCCTTTCCTCCTTTCTTTGCTCCCTGTTGAGTTTTCTTTGGTCCATTATTGTCTTTCAGTTCTGTCCTACCTTGTTTCCTTCCTTCCTTCCTTCCTTCCTTCCTTCCTTCCTTCCTTCCTTCCTTCCTTCCTTCCTTCCTTCCTTCCTTCCTTCCTTCCTTCCTTCCTTGTGTCTACCTGGTATTCTTCTTTGAGTCCTACTTCCCTTCAATGCTTGCCTTCTTCCTTTTCTCTTCTCCTTCTTTCTTTACCTTTTTTCTCCCCCTTTCCGTTTCCTCGTGTCCTTTTTCTGTTTATTGTTTGTGTCCTTCCTAACTCCTTCCTCTTTCTCGTCTTTCCTTCCTTGCTTCTCTACTGTTTCTCACTTCCTTGCTTCCTTTCTTTCATTGTCTTTTATTTTCTTCCTTTCCTTGTTTCCTTTTTTCTGCTCTTCCTTGTGTTGTTCATTTTGGGCTTTTCTTTCTTTCCTCGCATCCTTCCTAATTCTTCCTTTTTTTCCTTGACTGTTTCCTAACTCCTGTCCTTTGTCATGTCCTCCCTTTCTTTCCTCCTGCGCCTCCTTCGTTCCCTTTCTTATATCCATCCCTTATTTCCTCCAATTCTTTTTGCTTCCTTTTTCCCTTGCATCCTTCCTTTATGTCCTTTCCTTGTTTCCGCCAATCCATCTTTGCTTCCTGCCTTTCTTTCCTTGTCTCCTTCACTTCCTTATTTCTGTCCTTTCCTTGTTTACTCCAGTCCATCTTTGCTTCCTGCCTTTCTTTCCTTGTCTCCTTCACTTCCTTATTTCTGTCCTTTCCTTTTTTCCTCCAATCCTTCTCTGCTTCCTTTTTTCCCTTGCCTCCTTCCTTTATGTCATTTCCTTGTTACCTCCAATCCTTCTTTGCTTCCTTTCTTTCCTTGTCTCCATTTCCTTCCTTCTGTCCTTTCCTTGTTTCCTCCAATCCTTCTCTGCTTCCTTTCTTTCCTTGCCTCCTTCCTTTATGTCATTTCCTTGTTACCTCCAATCCTTCTTTGCTTCCTTTCTTTCCTTGTCTCCTTCATTTCCTTCCTTCTGTCCTTTCCTTGTTTCCTCCAATCCATCTTTGCTTCCTGCCTTTCTTTCCTTGTCTCCTTCACTTCCTTATTTCTGTCCTTTCCTTATTTCCTCCAATCCTTCTCTGTTTCTTTTTTTCCCTTGTCTCCTTCATTTCCTTCCTTCTGTCCTTTCCTTGTTTCCTCCAATCCTTCTCTGCTTCCTTTCTTTTCTTGTCTCCTTCCTTTATGTCCTTGTTTCCTCCAATCCATCTTTGCTTCCTGTCTTTCTTTCCTTGTCTCCTTAACTTCTTTATTTTTGTCCTTTCCTTGTTACCTCCAATCCTTCTTTGCTTCCTTTCTTTCCTTGTCTCCTTCATTTCCTTCCTTCTGTCCTTTCCTTGTTTCCTCCAAACCTTCTTTGCTTCCTTTCTTTCTTGTCTCCTTCATTTTCTTCCTTCTGTCCTTTCCTTGTTTCCTCCAATCCTTCTCTGCTTCCTTTCTTTCCTTGTCTCCTTCCTTTATGTCCTTGTTTCCTCCAATCCATCTTTGCTGCCTTCCTCCCTTTATGTTTTTACCTTTCTTTCCTTATGTCCTTTCTTACCCACCTTCCTCTTTACCTCCCTTCTTAAGCTCTTCGTCCTTCCTTCCCTCCTTCCTTTCTTCCTTCCTTCCTTCCTTCCCTCCTTCCTTCCCTTCCTCCAGTTCATAATTGCTGTTTCCTCGTTGTGTTTAAAGCTCAGAGATCTTCAGAGCAGTCCAGTCTGTCCTGGTCTCTGTGCCTCTCTCTCTCCTGCGTGTCTCTAAGCCGTCTCCCTCCTGTCCTCCCGGGTCCTCAGTCGTGTCCTTGTCTCCTGCAGCCGTCCTCTACGAGCTGCTGTACGAAGGCGTCTTCAAGGTGGACCGCCACTCGCTGGGTCCGTGCCAGAGGGTCGGTCGGCCCATGGACCTGCTGAGCGACGACTGCATGGCGTTCTGCGCCAGCAGCGACGAGTCCGACCTGGAGAACGAGGAGCCGCTGTGGTGGGCAGATTAAACCCGGATTAAACCCAGATTAAACTCAGATTAAACCCAGATTAAATTCAGATTAAACTCAGATTAAACTCAGATTAAACGATCCAGAACCGTCTCTGCTGGGTTAGGATGCAGTAAAACTGAACAGGTCTCGTTTCTCTCTCTCTCCTCGCGGTGCAGGGTGGAAAACGGAGGCGTGTCGTCTTCCCCCAGACCCAGCAGCAGCTACAGGGTAAGATCTGAGCGGGCGTCAGAGTCCTGTGGAGGGGGGGGGGGGCATCACTGAGCTTTATTATAAACGACTGTTAGAACGAGTGGCTTTGAAGCCACCAGCCGCCATATTGGTACTCCCTATTTCCCCCCGGTAACTAGGGAATATGTGCGCTACAGCATCGAATAACGAGGATTTTCTCATGTTCAGGGGAGCTTAAGACTTTTAAAATGTCAACTGCCATATAGTTTTATGTTATGTTCTAATACTATCAAGTCATGTGCTGAAATATTTTGCATTTTATTCATTTAAATATACACATATAACATTTATAAATATATAAATAACAATATACAAAAACATATATTTACATATATGTATACATATGCAGGGCAGTCAAAAGTAGCCGATCAACGGCGGCAAATCGCCGTCTATAGCAGCTCCTGCCGCCGCCTACTTTTCCCCGATTATACATCCCAAGAATCACCTTAGCATCTGTCTCCACTGAGAGCAACATTAACGAGTGATTGGGTTCCTTGTTCCAACCGAGATGCTACTTTTCCGATCAAAACACAGACCGGTGTTATGCCGAAAAGTGCAATAAAACCGTGAGAGCCGACGTGAGTTTTGCTACTGCAAAGCTTTTTAAGCGAAGATCAAACATTCACAGCACACAGCACCGCGTTCATAGACCAGTGTGATGCATTCACGAGCGTCAGAAAGCTATGGTGCATTCAGGAGCATGGGACATTTCAAACTTACAAGGAAAGAGGCATAAAACGGAATAGAACTTAACTCATACAATAATGTATTTATCCAGAAACAGTGTGGGCTTTCTTACAATACTGAATGCTCTATAATTGTATTTCTGATATTTTTTGATTATGCACATCTGTTAGCTTTTTATTCTGAAAAATCTATAATATTACATATAATATATTACAGCAGCAAATTATCAAAGTTTTTCAGGGGATGCATTCTGTGTTCGTCTCTAGAATCCTCGTCGATGATACGATATCATGTGTGTGTGATGAGTGCAAATGAAATTAAACTGAGATAAGAGATTTCGAAAGAGCGATATGACTGAAATAAATTCAACATGTAAATTCAATTTCAAATTCCAACCTTGTATTTTTATCATAAAAATTCGACTTTGTTCGTGAAGAAATGTTACGATCGTTTTTAGAACAGAACTGTGAATAATAATAATAACTAGAAAAGGCTGTTCCTGCGAAACAGCAGTGAGAATGCTAATCTGCAGAATGATTGAGCAGAAGATGCAGAAAACATTGAAATCAGATTTGAAGAATTTGAAAAAGTTTGAAGAATTGAAAGAAATAGAAGAATTTGAAGGATTTTGAAGTTTGAAACATTTGAAGAAATTTGGAGAATTTGAAAAAGTTTGAAGAAATTTGAAATATTTGAAAATTTTCAAAAAATTTGAAGGAATTTGAAAAATTTGAAGAATTTGACAAACTTGAAGAATTTAAAAATTTTGAAGAAATGTGGAGAATTTGAACAAATTTGAAGGAATTTGAAAAATTAAAAAAATTGAAGAATTTGAAGATTAAAAACAACTAAAAAAATTCTGAAGAAATGTAGCAAGGCGCCTGCCTCGTGGTACCGTCAAAAATACTAACAGGGAGTAACACTGCGAATTTCAGCTTCCTACGGTCTTCACAGCACCCGCAGTAGCCTTCGAAAGGTACCATGTTAAGTCAATGGACCTCCTAGAAGCCTCTGGCTAAAAGGGTTGTCATGGAGACTCCCTCACAGCTGTAGCCCTCTATTTGTCTGTAAAGGCAGAGCAACCCCGGCTAAGCAGAAGTTGGTAGGACCTTTCTAAAGCTATCTGGTTAGCAACATGCTAACCGTTAGCCGCTAGCATGGTTGTGTTCAGTATCACCGGGTGATTGTACTCTGTCAGTTTGGTCCAAATCCTGTACTGGGAAGTGCCTCAAAAAGGGGTGCCAATACTTAATGTCACCAAACGTGACCAAAGTTCATGGGTCAGATTGGCCTCCTTTAGAAACTCAGCCTCACCACATCTGGGCCCAGTAGTATGGTGTAGGGCCTCCTTTTGCGGCCAATACAGCGTCAATTCGTCTTGGGAATGACATAAACAAGTCCTGCACAGTGGTCAGAGGGATTTTAAGCCATTCTTCTTGCAGGATAGTGGCCAGGTCACGACGTGATGCTGGTGAAGGAAAATGTTTCCTGACTCGCTCCTCCAAAACACCCCAAAGTGGCTCAATAATATTTAGATCTGGTGACTGTGCAGGCCATGGGAGATGTTCAACTTCACTTTCATGTTCATCAAACCAATCTTTCACCAGTCTTGCTGTGTGTATTGGTGCATTGTCATCCTGATACACGGCACCTCCTTCAGGATACAATGTTTGAACCATTGGATGCACATGGTCCTCCAGAATGGTTCGGTAGTCCTTGGCAGTGACGCGCCCATCTAGCACAAGTATGGGGCCAAGGGAATGCCATGATATGGCAGCCCAAACCATCACTGATCCACCACCATGCTTCACTCTGGGCATGCAACAGTCTGGGTGGTACGCTTCTTGGGGGCTTCTCCACACCGTAACTCTCCCGGATGTGGGGAAAACGGTAAAGGTGGACTCATCAGAGAACAATACATGTTTCAAATTGTCCACAGCCCAAGATTTGCGCTCCTTGCACCATTAAAAACAACTAAAAAAATTCTGAAGAAATTTAGCAAGGCGCCTGCCTTGTGGTACCGTCAAAAATACTAACAGGGAGTAACACTGCGAATTTCAGCTTCCTACGGTCTTCACAGCACCCGCAGTAGCCTTCGAAAGGTGCCATGTTAAGTCAATGGACCTCCTAGAAGCCTCTGGCTAAAAGGGTTGTCATGGAGACTCCCTCACAGCTGTAGCCCTCTATTTGTCTGTAAAGGCAGAACAACCCCGGCAAAGCAGAAGTTGGTAGGACCTTTCTAAAGCTACTTCTGGTTAGCAACATGCTAACCGTTAGCCGCTAGCATGGCTGTGTTCAGTATCACCGGGTGATTGTACTCTGTCAGTTTGGTCCAAATCCTGTACTGGGAAATGCCTCAAAAAGGGGTGCCAATACTTAATGTCACCAAACGTGACCAAAGTTCATGGGTCAGATTGGCCTCCTTTAGAAACTCAGCCTCACCACATCTGGGCCCAGAACTCAACATTTGACCAAAATGGTCAGTAGCTCCATTTCCCACATGTGGGTGATGCTGTATTGGCCAATTGGGTCATGTCTGGGCATCATGCCAGGTCCTGTTGGAAGCAAAGGCCCAATAGGAAAGCATGTGACATCCAAAATGGGACAGCAAAGTGACATATCGCTGAAAGTCACTTGAAAATTTTAAAATGTCAAGAGGAAGTGACTGTGCGAATTTCAGATTGCTACATTAATCATAGCCGCTGCAGCGGGCGTCGAAAGTTGCCATTGTATCTCAATGGAGATTCTCCCTCTGGCCCTCAGAGTTCCGTCGTCATGGAAACTCACTGACACAGCTGCAGCGGGCTAGTCCACAGAAGTGCAGAGACTTTGTCAGACTCTGCCTCATTGAAATAGAATGGAATACTTTGCCTCAAACAACGCTCCATATCTCTTGTTCCGTAAATGGTAGAGACATAATTTTTTCAGCGTTTAGTTCCTAACGGATAGGAGAACAAGAAAAACTATCGGTTTTTGCTAGAAATATTTTAATTTAGGCGTAAAAAATTATGATATAAAGAGGATTTTAATGAAATTTGAGAAATCCTCTACAAACGGTCCCGAACAAATCGCTGTAGCTGAAAAAGTATAAGAGATATCAAAATAATTCTTTCACTCTGAGTATCAGCAGGCTTTTGAGGACTATGGAGTTCATTTTTAGGTTTGTACAAAAATCGGTGTAGGCACAGCGACGATGTAAAAAGTGGATGATGTGGAAGAATGAAGCTCCAAAGCGTTTTAAGGATTTTGCACATTCGCTACTCCCGAACAAATTGTTCCTGCGTAAAAACCGTAACAGTTATCCACAAAATTCCTTTTTTATGAGTGCCAGAAGGGTCGGGACATTCATGTGTGAAAGTCTCATGCCTGTAAATAAAACGGTTTAGGAGTAGTGACGATGTAGAAAAGTGCCTCATTTGGGGAGATTGAAGTCTGATCCTGTTTTAGCATTTTCCCAAAACGCTACTCCCGAACAAATTGTTCCTGCGGCAAAACCGTAACATTTATCGACAAAATTTCTCTTTTGTGAGCGCCAGAAGGGTCTGGACATGAATGTCTGATAGTGTCGTGCCTGTACATGAAACGGTTTAGGAGTAGTGACGATGTAAATACATGTGATGTTTTGGATTTCCAGGTGTCATTTTTGAAAACCGCTCCATAGGAAATGAATGGGGAAGGTTTCGGGTTAGTGTCGCTCTGAGGTGATTTGCGAAAAATCTATAAATACCACACCAATGATGGTTACATTTTCCGAATCCAGACAAAAATTCCTACGTTTTGATGTATAATTTATGTGGATAGGTTGAAAATTGAGCGAGTGAGAAGAAGTTGTTCGGAGAAGAAGAATTTGTTGAATTTCTAGAGTGCGCACTCTAACAGAGGCTCCTTGACAACCATAGCAACGCATGTTATTTGCTGAATTTCTTGAAAAGCCAAAATTATTTTAAGGAGGTACTATATGAAAATGGTAAAATATATGAAAAAGCTGAACTATACCATAATAGCTGAAAGATATCACTACATTTTAAAAGTTGAATGGCGTTTCTAGCTGAAAGTAGGCTGAAGCAGTAAGATGACAAAAAGCTGAAATATTAGAAGAATTTGAAGGATTCTCCATTCAGTTGAATGAGAGCAAAAAAGTTACAAAAAGTTGAATATTTTAAATATTATAAAAGTTATAATTACCAAAAGTCTTAGCAGTAATGTCCTGAAGGAGCTGAACGTTTTGATACCAGAATGGTTGAAATCGGTTGAAAAATGCAGAACTAGTAGGAAGTCGAAAAACGTACGGAATAATAATAATAATAATAACTAGAAAAGGCTGTTCCTGCGAAACAGCAGTGAGAATGCTAATCTGCAGAATGATTGAGCAGAAGATGCAGAAAACGCTGAAATCAGATTTGAAGAATTTGAAAAAAAATGTAAAAATTTGAAGGGATTTGAAGAATTTTAAAAAGTTTGAAGAATTGAAAGAAATAGAAAAATTTGAAGGAATTTGAAGAGTTTGAAAAATTTGAAGAAATTTGAAGAATTTGAAAAGTTTGAAGAATTTGAAGAAATTTGAAATATTTGAAAATGTTCAAAAAATTTGAAGGAATTTGAAAAATTTGAAGAATTTGACAAATTTGAAGAATTTGAAAATTTTGAAGAAATTTGGAGAATTTCAACAAATTTGAAGGAATTTGAAAAATTTGAAAATTTAAAAAAATTGAAGGAATTTGAAAAATTTGAAAATTTAAAAAAATTGAAGAATTTGAAGATTAAGAACAACTAAAAAAATTCTGAAGAAATTTAGCAAGGCGCCTGCCTTGTTGTACCGTCAAAAATACTAACGGGAAGTAACACTGCGAATTTCAGCTTCCTACGGTCTTCACAGCACCCGCAGTAGCCTTCGAAAGGTGCCATGTTAAGTCAATGGACCTCCTAGAAGCCTCTGGCTAAAAGGGTTGTCATAGAGACTCCCTCACAGCTGTAGCCCTCTATTTGTCTGTAAAGGCAGAACAACCCCGGCTAAGCAGAAGTTGGTAGGACCTTTCTAAAGCTACTTCTGGTTAGCAACATGCTAACCGTTAGCCGCTAGCATGGTTGTGTTCAGTATCACCAGGTGATTGTACTCTGTCAGTTTGGTCCAAATCCTGTACTGGGAAGTGCCTCAAAAAGGGGTGCCAATACTTAATGTCACCAAACGTGACCAAAGTTCATGGGTCAGATTGGCCTCCTTTAGAAACTCAGCCTCACCACATCTGGGCCCAGAACTCAACATTTGACCAAAATGGTCAGTAGCTCCATTTCCCACATGTGGGTGATGCTGTATTGGCCAATTGGGTCATGTCTGGGCATCATGCCAGGTCCTGTTGGAAGCAAAGGCCCAATAGGAAAGCATGTGACATCCAAAATGGGACAGCAAAGTGACATATCGCTGAAAGTCACTTGAAAATTTTAAAATGTCAAGAGGAAGTGACTGTGCGAATTTCAGATTGCTACATTAATCATAGCCGCTGCAGCGGGCGTCGAAAGTTGCCATTGTATCTCAATGGAGATTCTCCCTCTGGCCCTCAGAGTTCCGTCGTCATGGAAACTCACTGACACAGCTGCAGCGGGCTAGTCCACAGAAGTGCAGAGACTTTGTCAGACTCTGCCTCATTGAAATAGAATGGAATACTTTGCCTCAAACAACGCTCCATATCTCTTGTTCCGTAAATGGTAGAGACATAATTTTTTCAGCGTTTAGTTCCTAACGGATAGGAGAACAAGAAAAACTATCGGTTTTTGCTAGAAATATTTTAATTTAGGCGTAAAAAATTATGATATAAAGAGGATTTTAATGAAATTTGAGAAATCCTCTACAAACGGTCCCGAACAAATCGCTGTAGCTGAAAAAGTATAAGAGATATCAAAATAATTCTTTCACTCTGAGTATCAGCAGGCTTTTGAGGACTATGGAGTTCATTTTTAGGTTTGTACAAAAATCGGTGTAGGCACAGCGACGATGTAAAAAGTGGATGATGTGGAAGAATGAAGCTCCAAAGCGTTTTAAGGATTTTGCACATTCGCTACTCCCGAACAAATTGTTCCTGCGTAAAAACCGTAACAGTTATCCACAAAATTCCTTTTTTATGAGTGCCAGAAGGGTCGGGACATTCATGTGTGAAAGTCTCATGCCTGTAAATAAAACGGTTTAGGAGTAGTGACGATGTAGAAAAGTGCCTCATTTGGGGAGATTGAAGTCTGATCCTGTTTTAGCATTTTCCCAAAACGCTACTCCCGAACAAATTGTTCCTGCGGCAAAACCGTAACATTTATCGACAAAATTTCTCTTTTGTGAGCGCCAGAAGGGTCTGGACATGAATGTCTGATAGTGTCGTGCCTGTACATGAAACGGTTTAGGAGTAGTGACGATGTAAATACATGTGATGTTTTGGATTTCCAGGTGTCATTTTTGAAAACCGCTCCATAGGAAATGAATGGGGAAGGTTTCGGGTTAGTGTCGCTCTGAGGTGATTTGCGAAAAATCTATAAATACCACACCAATGATGGTTACATTTTCCGAATCCAGACAAAAATTCCTACGTTTTGATGTATAATTTATGTGGATAGGTTGAAAATTGAGCGAGTGAGAAGAAGTTGTTCGGAGAAGAAGAATTTGTTGAATTTCTAGAGTGCGCACTCTAACAGAGGCTCCTTGACAACCATAGCAACGCATGTTATTTGCTGAATTTCTTGAAAAGCCAAAATTATTTTAAGGAGGTACTATATGAAAATGGTAAAATATATGAAAAAGCTGAACTATACCATAATAGCTGAAAGATATCACTACATTTTAAAAGTTGAATGGCGTTTCTAGCTGAAAGTAGGCTGAAGCAGTAAGATGACAAAAAGCTGAAATATTAGAAGAATTTGAAGGATTCTCCATTCAGTTGAATGAGAGCAAAAAAGTTACAAAAAGTTGAATATTTTAAATATTATAAAAGTTATAATTACCAAAAGTCTTAGCAGTAATGTCCTGAAGGAGCTGAACGTTTTGATACCAGAATGGTTGAAATCGGTTGAAAAATGCAGAACTAGTAGGAAGTCGAAAAACGTACGGAATAATAATAATAATAATAACTAGAAAAGGCTGTTCCTGCGAAACAGCAGTGAGAATGCTAATCTGCAGAATGATTGAGCAGAAGATGCAGAAAACGCTGAAATCAGATTTGAAGAATTTGAAAAAAAATGTAAAAATTTGAAGGGATTTGAAGAATTTTAAAAAGTTTGAAGAATTGAAAGAAATAGAAAAATTTGAAGGAATTTGAAGAGTTTGAAAAATTTGAAGAAATTTGAAGAATTTGAAAAGTTTGAAGAATTTGAAGAAATTTGAAATATTTGAAAATGTTCAAAAAATTTGAAGGAATTTGAAAAATTTGAAGAATTTGACAAATTTGAAGAATTTGAAAATTTTGAAGAAATTTGGAGAATTTCAACAAATTTGAAGGAATTTGAAAAATTTGAAAATTTAAAAAAATTGAAGGAATTTGAAAAATTTGAAAATTTAAAAAAATTGAAGAATTTGAAGATTAAGAACAACTAAAAAAATTCTGAAGAAATTTAGCAAGGCGCCTGCCTTGTTGTACCGTCAAAAATACTAACGGGAAGTAACACTGCGAATTTCAGCTTCCTACGGTCTTCACAGCACCCGCAGTAGCCTTCGAAAGGTGCCATGTTAAGTCAATGGACCTCCTAGAAGCCTCTGGCTAAAAGGGTTGTCATAGAGACTCCCTCACAGCTGTAGCCCTCTATTTGTCTGTAAAGGCAGAACAACCCCGGCTAAGCAGAAGTTGGTAGGACCTTTCTAAAGCTACTTCTGGTTAGCAACATGCTAACCGTTAGCCGCTAGCATGGTTGTGTTCAGTATCACCAGGTGATTGTACTCTGTCAGTTTGGTCCAAATCCTGTACTGGGAAGTGCCTCAAAAAGGGGTGCCAATACTTAATGTCACCAAACGTGACCAAAGTTCATGGGACAGATTGGCCTCCTTTAGAAACTCAGCCTCACCACATCTGGGCCCAGAACTCAACATTTGACCAAAATGGTCAGTAGCGCCATTTCCCACATGTGGCTGGTGCTGAATTGGCCAATTGGGTCGTGTCTGGGCATCATGCCAGGTCCTGTTGGAAGCAAAGGCCCAATAGAAAAGCATGTGAAATCCAAAATGGGAAAGAAAAGTAACATATCGCTGAAAGTCACTTGAAAATTTTAAAATGTCAAGAGGAAGTGACTGTGCGAATTTCAGATTGCTACATTAATCATAGCCGCTGCAGCGGGCGTCGAAAGTTGCCATTGTATCTCAATGGAGATTCTCCCTCTGGCCCTCAGAGTTCCGTCGTCATGGAAACTCACTGACACAGCTGCAGCGGCCAGTCTCCCGAAGTGCAGAGACTTTGTCAGACTCTGCCTCATTGAAATAGAATGGAGAACTTTGCCTCAAACAACGCTCCATATCTCCTGTTCTGTAAATGGTAGAGACATAATTTTTTCAGCGTTTAGTTCGTAACGGATAGGAGAACAAGAAAAACTATCGGTTTTTGCTAGAAATATTTTAATTTAGGCGTAAAAAATTATGATATAAAGAGGATTTTTATGAAATTTGAGAAATCCTCTACAAACGGTCCCGAACAAATCGCTGTAGCTGAAAAAGTATAAGAGATATCAAAATAATTCTTTCACTCTGGGTATCAGCAGGCTTTTGAGGACTATGGAGTTCATTTTTAGGTTTGTACAAAAATCGGTGTAGGCACAGCGACGATGTAAAAAGTGGATGATGTGGAAGAATGAAGCTCCAAAGCGTTTTAAGGATTTTGCACATTCGCTACTCCCGAACAAATTGTTCCTGCGGAAAAACCGTAACAGTTATCCACAAAATTCCTTTTTTATGAGTGCCAGAAGGGTCGGGACATTCATGTGTGAAAGTCTCATGCCTGTACATAAAACGGTTTAGGAGTAGTGACGATGTAGAAAAGTGCCTTATTTGGGGAGATTGAAGTCTGATCCTGTTTTAGCATTTTCCCAAAACGCTACTCCCGAACAAATTGTTCCTGCGGCAAAACCGTAACATTTATCGACAAAATTTCTCTTTTGTGAGCGCCAGAAGGGTCTGGACATGAATGTGTGAAAGTCTCGTGCCTGTACATGAAACGGTTTAGGAGTAGTGACGATGTAAATACATGTGATGTTTTGGATTTCCAGGTGTCATTTTTGAAAACCGCTCCATAGGAAATGAATGGGGAAGGTTTCGGGTTAGTGTCGCTCTGAGGTGATTTGCGAAAAATCTATAAATCCCACACCAATGATGGTTACATTTTCCGAATCCAGACAAAAATTCCTACGTTTTGATGTATAATTTATGTGGATAGGTTGAAAATTGAGCGAGTGAGAAGAAGTTGTTCGGAGAAGAAGAATTTGTTGAATTTCTAGAGTGCGCACTCTAAACGAGGCTCCTTGACGACCATAGCAACGCATGTTATTTGCTGAATTTCTTGAAAAGCCAAAATTATTTTAAGGAGGTACTATATGAAAATGGTAAAAGATATGAAAAAGCTGAACTATACCATAATAGCTGAAAGATATCACTACATTTTAAAAGTTGAATGGCGTTTCTAGCTGAAAGTAGGCTGAAGCAGTAAGCTGTCAAAAAGCTGAAATATTTGAAGAATTTGAAGGATTCTCCATTCATTTGAATGAGACCAAAAAAGTTACAAAAAGTTGAATATTTTAAATATTATAAAAGTTATAATTACCAAAAGTCATAGCAGTAATGTCCTGAAGGAGCTGAACGTTTTGATACCAGAATGGTTGAAATCGGTTGAAAAATGCGGAACGAGTTAGGCGTCGAAAAACGTACGGAATAATAATAATAAAAAGTAAAGAAAAACAGGAAAACAATAAGTGAGAATGCTGTATAGCATTCTCACTTGATAATAAAAATAAAGAAAAACAGGAAAACAATAAGTGAGAATGCTGTATAGCATTCTCACTTGACTAGAAAAGGCTGTTCCTGCGAAACAGCAGTGAGAATGCTAATCTGCAGAATGATTGAGCAGAAGATGCAGAAAACATTGAAATCAGATTTGAAGAATTTGAAAAACTTTGAAGAATTGAAAGAAATAGAAGAATTTGAAGGGTTTTGAAGTTTGAAAAATTTGAAGAAATTTGAAGAATTTGAAATTTTTTAAGAATTTGAAACATTTGAAGAAATTTGGAGAATTTGAAAAAGTTTGAAGGAATTTGAAAAATTTGAAGAATTTGACAAACTTGAAGAATTTAAAAATTTAGAAGAAATTTAGAGAATTTGAACAAATTTGAAGGAATTTGAAAAATTTGAAAAATTAAAAAAAAATTGAAGAATTTGAAGATTAAGAACAACTAAAAAAATTCTGAAGAAATTTAGCAAGGCGCCTGCCTCGTGGTACCGTCAAAAATACTAACGGGGAGTAACACTGCGAATTTCAGCTTCCTACGGTCTTCACGGCACCCACAGTGCCCTTCGAAAGGTGCCATGTTAAGTCAATGGACCTCCTAGAAGCCTCTGGCTAAAAGGGTTGTCATGGAGACTCCCTCACAGCTGTAGCCCTCTATTTGTCTGTAAAGGCAGAACAACCCCGGCTAAGCAGAAGTTGGTAGGACCTTTCTAAAGCTACTTCTGGTTAGCAACATCCTAACCGTTAGCCGCTAGCATGGTTGTGTTCAGTATCACCGGGTGATTGTACTCTGTCAGTTTGGTCCAAATCCTGTACTGGGAAGTGCCTCAAAAAGGGGTGCCAATACTTAATGTCACCAAACGTGACCAAAGTTCATGGGTCAGATTGGCCTCCTTTAGCAACTCAGCCTCACCAAATCTGGGCCAAGAACTCAACAATTGACCAAAATGGTCAGTAGCGCTATTTCCCACATGTGGGGGGTGCTGTATTGGCCAATTGGGTCGTGTCTGGGCATCATGCCAGGTCCTGTTGGAAGCAAAGGCCCAATAGGAAAGCATGTGACATCCAAAATGGGACAGAAAAGTGACATATCGCTGAAAGTCACTTGAAAATTTTAAAATGTTAAGAGGAAGTGACTGTGCGAATTTCATGCTCCTACATTAATCACAGCCACTGCAGTGGATGTTGAAAGTTGCTATTCTATCCGAATGGAGCATGTCCCTCTGGCCCTCAGAGTTCCGTCGTCATGGAAACTCACTGACACAGCTGCAGCGGCCAGTCTCCCGAAGTGCAGAGACTTTGTCAGACTCTGCCTCATTGAAATAGAATGGAGAACTTTGCCTCAAACAACGCTCCATATCTCCTGTTCTGTAAATGGTAGAGACATAATTTTTTCAGCGTTTAGTTCGTAACGGATAGGAGAACAAGAAAAACTATCGGTTTTTGCTAGAAATATTTTAATTTTGGCGTAAAAAATTATGATATAAAGAGGATTTTTATGAAATTTGAGAAATCCTCTACAAACGGTCCCGAACAAATCGCTGTAGCTGAAAAAGTATAAGAGATATCAAAATAATTCTTTCACTCTGAGTATCAGCAGGCTTTTGAGGACTATGGAGTTCATTTTTAGGTTTGTACAAAAATCGGTGTAGGCACAGCGACGATGTAAAAAGTGGATGATGTGGAAGAATGAAGCTCCAAAGCGTTTTAAGGATTTTGCACATTCGCTACTCCCGAACAAATTGTTCTTGCGGAAAAACCGTAATAGTTATCCACAAAATTCCTTTTTTATGAGTGCCAGAAGGGTCGGGACATTCATGTGTGAAAGTCTCATGCCTGTACATAAAACGGTTTAGGAGTAGTGACGATGTAGAAAAGTGCCTCATTTGGGGAGATTGAAGTCTGATCCTGTTTTAGCATTTTCCCAAAACGCTACTCCCGAACAAATTGTTCCTGCGGCAAAACCGTAACATTTATCGACAAAATTTCTCTTTTGTGAGTGCCAGAAGGGTCTGGACATGAATGTGTGAAAGTCTCGTGCCTGTACATGAAACGGTTTAGGAGTAGTGACGATGTAAATACATGTGATGTTTTGGTTTTCCAGGTGTCATTTTTGAAAACCGCTCCATAGGAAATGAATGGGGAAGGTTTCGGGTTAGTGTCGCTCTGAGGTGATTTGCGAAAAATCTATAAATCCCACACCAATGATGGTTACATTTTCCGAATCCAGACAAAAATTCCTACGTTTTGATGTATAATTTATGTGGATAGGTTGAAAATTGAGCGAGTGAAAAGAAGTTGTTCGGAGAAGAAGAATTTGTTGAATTTCTAGAGTGCGCACTCTAACAGAGGCTCCTTGACAACCATAGCAACGCATGTTATTTGCTGAATTTCTTGAAAAGCCAAAATTATTTTAAGGAGGTACTATATGAAAATGGTAAAAGATATGAAAAAGCTGAAACATACCATAATAGCCAAAAGATATCACTACGTTTTAAAAGTTGAATGGCGTTTCTAGCTGAAAGTAGGCTGAAGCAGTAAGATGACAAAAAGTTGAAATATTTGAAGAATTTGAAGGATTTTCCATTCATTTTCAATGAGAGCAAAAAACGCACAAAAAGTTAAATATTTTAAATATTATAAAAGTTATAATTACAAAAAGACATAGCAGTAATGTCGTGAACGAGCTGAACGTTTTGATACGAAAATTGTTTAAATCGGTTGAAGTATGCAGGAGTAGTTAGATGCCGAAAAACGTACGGAATAATAATCAAGACCTGAAGGAACTTAATAAGTGAGAATGCTGTATAGCATTCTCACTTGATAATAAAAATAAAGAAAAACAGGAAAACAATAAGTGAGAATGCTGTATAGCATTCTCACTTGATAAAGAAAAACAGGAAAACAATAAGTGAGAATGCTGTATAGCATTCTCACTTGATAAGATGAATAAACCTCACCTAATCTGATTAGTTTTTTTGTGGCGCTAGTAATTCAAATTAAACTAATTTTATGCAAATGGAGATTACCTTACCTTGTTAAAACATGATGATAACATCATGTGAAAAAATAATGTTTTAAGAATAATGATAAAAAAGAAATGTTTTTGAAGAATTGATCATTCACTTCTTTTTTTGCCTTTTATTCCATTTAAAACATGCACTCTGACTCTATTCTTTAAATAATCACCTGTCTTAAAAGCTTCCAAAATACATCAGGGAGACTTTATTTTTCAAAATTCTCCCCTCCGGGACTCGGGCACCGGCATAAGTGCACCCTCCTACCTGATAGTGTGTGGCCTGCTACTGTAAAAATGTTTGACTGCCCTGCATATATATACATATATACATATATATATATTTAATATGAATAACATGTAAAATATTTCAGCACCTAATTTCCTAGTACTTGATAGTGTTAGTACATCCACTGACTGTAGAATTACCTGTGAAACGTTTTCACACAGCCAGAAAACTGCTTGTTGTTGCAACCAAATCCTGTGGGATTCTGTGAGAGTAGGGAGTAGCAAGATGGCGGCCAGTGACTTCAGTTTTTAGGCTAAATCAGCACTCCAGTGTATTATATAGCTCAGTGGGTCTGGTCTAACCACGGCTGTGTTTCAGGGCCGGGGCCGAGGCCGCGCGCTGCCTGAGAGGGTGAGGCGCTCCCTGAACCCCACGCTGCTCCGCAACGTCGACTACGACATCTGGCACAAGAACAAGAGAGGTGACGCACCGACACTCTGACGCTTCAGTCAGGTTCACGGTCAGGTTCACGGTCAGAGCTGCACTGGAACCTCAAAACGTTCCACATTAAGCCACTTTAGACCCAGAGAGCCACTAAAACACATCCCTAAATCAGCTGAGAAGAGCTGCAGCAGCCGCAGAGAATCAGACCTGAGAGCTGGTGATGTAACAGGAAGTGAAGTGTGACGGCGCGGTGCTGCCCTCTGCTGTCCGTTTGCTGCCGTTTCTGGTCTAGATCAGACGATTTGCTGCTGCTCAGTGTTTCTAAATCAAAGGGACAGAACAGAACCTCTGCCTTTATTTACCCCATGAAGAACAACCACAATTCTGCGGCTGTTTTATAGAAATTAGGGCTGCACAATTAATCGCATTTGCAATATAATCACAATTTAAAAAAAACGCAATTTCCTAATCGCAGAGGTCTGTAATTTTTTGGGGTAACATGTTTAAAGTGGGTTTGCCTCCACATGGAAGGGAAGACAGTTGCAGCAGTGAGATAATCTAATTTAATTACTTGTTTTAGAGTTTATATATTAATACTGTTTTACCAGAAACTTTCAGGAATCTTACCATAGCATCAAGTTCTGGTCAATAAGTTTAATTTATAGACTTGTTTGTTAGTTGCACTTTATGTTCAACAAGGATTGATGTCCAAATCAATTAAAAGCTGTTCTCTTGAATAATATTCTGATTAATTAAACCATTAAAAGTTCTTGTTTTAAATAGTCCTTGTTTACAAACATCTTTATCTAGAGGCCATTTTTGTTGCTTGTGGTTTAATGCAGAGAAATGTCAAAATAAAATCACAATTTTGGTTGAAATATATTGTAGTCAGAACGCAATCATTTCTGCTCCGAGTTGAGACGCAGCGGCTCTTTTAGCTCCTGATCTGCACAGCGATGAAACAGACTGATTTGTTGTTTGTATATGTTTAAAAAGACATGATAAATTAAACTGGAAAAAAATTGCATTAAATCACAATATTAAAATAAGAAATTGCAGTTCGATTATTTTCCAAAATCGTTCAGCCCTAAAGGAAATTCAACAACTCTGCCAGTGTCAAAAGTTTCTCCTATGAACAAATCTTGGTGAAGAAAACTGTGATTTCAGATTATTTTCTTTGCTTTGAATCCGAACACGTCTCGATCTGATCAGGGAGTTGTGGCTGTTTATCAGAATCAGAAATACTTTAATAAATCCCAATAATCCCATTTTTTTTTTAATAATCCCAGAGGGAACTTGCTGTTTCAGACTAATAATTCAACCTTCTGCTCCGTCTGAGCGTTGAAGCGCTCCTCTGGGATTCAGCTGAACTAGAGCTTCAGGTTTCAGCCTGTTTTCAGCTTTAATCTGACTGTTAACATAAAGCTGATGAATAAAGGACAGGGACAATGAGAAAACATGGATTTATATGTGTCTGTGTGTCTGTTTGCCTCCAGCCCAACAGAAGATGGACTACTCCATCGCCGCAGGGATGCAGTTCTCTGCGGGGGATCGCTGCCAGGTCGGTGCCGTGCGTCCTCTGTTTGCTCGTCTTTTAAAAACGCAGACCAGAGTTTCCATTTTGTTTCTCTATGTGCCGCCCTCAGGTCCGCCTGGAGAAGGGCCGCACCTACAAGGCCACCATCAGAGAGGCGGCGGCCGAGAACGGCCGCGTGACGGTTTACGTGGAGGAGCTGGGGGAGAAGTAGGTGGCGGCGCTGAGGACCGGAGGTCACCGCGCGTTCAGGCTAGCTAGCGCCGCTAACCGGCTGTGTTGCTGTGCAGGCAGGTACCCCTGTGGAGCCTCCGGCCAATCAGCGAGGAGAACAGCTGGACCACCGTCACCAACCGCGACAAGAGGCTGAGCAACGGACACGGAGGTGAAGCTGCTGCTGGGAGCAGGCGGGTTAAACGCCTCACAGGGGGCAGAACGCGTACGCCGCCGTTCATACGGAGGACAGAAGGGTTCTTTACATCCTGTAGGAAACAACCAGAGGGAAAATGTATCATTTATATATATATATATCTATATATATATAGATATAGATATAGATAGATATAGATATATAGATATAGATATAGATATATAGATATAGATATAGATATATAGATATAGATAGATATAGATATATAGATATATAGATATAGAGATATAGATATAGATAGATATCTAGATAGATATACAGTGTGTGATTTGCAAAAAATAAAAACCAGAGGGGTGGGGGTAATTTCAAAAGTTTTATTAATGAATAAAAGTTTTATTAATAATGGTTAGCTAGCAGGTGCTCTTTCAGGTAGCTAGCTAGATCCAGTAGGTTAGACTATTGTTTTTAAACTTGCGCCATCTACTGTCGGGACTCGGGAGTGGGTATTAGTTTACTTTAACCGCTTTGAGCAGAAAACGTAATAATTCTCTTTAAAAACAAACAAAAAAAATTAAATTTACAAATGTGAAGGACACAAGACGTATATTAATATAAATTTTGAAAAAAAAAAAACATAATATTACTTATTCCGATCAGAGGGGAGAGGAATGTATCCCCCCCACCCCTGAGATAAAACATGAATTATATATATATATATATATATATATATATATATATATATATATATATATATATATATACTCTCTGATTGGAGGACTTCTGGTACATTTCTGGACTAAGTCAAAGTTATAAATCTCTTGACATCCATAGGGAATTATTCAAAGATGCTGCACTGCAAAAACAAAACTAAAATTGAGTCAAATGTTCTTCAACTGAGTGCATTTGTCCTTGATTTGAGCACGTGAATAAGATGATTTTCCAATGCAATGAGATTTTTGCACTTAAAATAGGAACAAGTCATCTCTAGCATCTTGTTTCAAGTGCAGGATGTCTAATTATCTTATTTTAGGGGTAAAAATACTTATTCCATTGGCAGATATTATTTACCTGCTCAAATCAAGGACAAATGCACTAATTTCAAGAAAATTTGACTTATTTTTAGTTCCGTCTTTGCAGTGTGATTCACACGTGCAGAATTGTCGCACTTCTTCTGAGCGTGATGCCGGACGTTAAGCTTCCAGCGGCCGCTCACCTCAGCGGCGATCGTCTGCTGGAAGCTTAACGTCGGCCAACGTGTCGCCTTCAGCCAGAAAACCTGAAAGAAAAAAAAATCACAGGAAACACAAGAGCCTCTTTACTGACTGTGGTACTCAAGTAAAAGCAGCAATACTTCCCCATATTTCTGCTCAAATCAAAGTAACATCAGGATGTTTACGCTCAGCGTGACGTAGATATTTAGCGACATCCGAGCTCGTTTTAGAGGAACCTGTGTAACTTCCTGCTGCTGACAAACGACGACAAGCTCCGGTTTAGTCCGCCGTTCTTCCTCCGTCGTCGCCGTAGCTGAAGTAGAAAGCGTCTTTCCTACTAAGCTCTCTGCGTGTCTCCGTCTGCTCTCTCTTTCTCTTCTGCCACTAACCAGGTTCTCTGACTCTTTCAGACTGGGAGGCCCGGGGAAGAGGCCGAGGAAGAGGGAAGTCCATCCCGGCAGCAGCAGCCTCCTCCTCCTCCTCCTCCTCTGTTTCCCAGGCAGCCACGGTGGGCTCCAGTGGGCGCGTGCAGAAGCAGCACTCATGGCCCCCCCAGGCCACCGTAGAGGAGCAGGGAGGGCCCAAGTCCAGCAGGTCAGCGTCTTTACTTCACCCAGCTTTCCCTTCACATGCCTGAATGTTCAGTTTTCTCCTCGTTCAGCTTAAACTGTTCTTTAGCCATTATAGAACCGCTCCTTATTTATAATAACTGTGGTAAAGAACAAAGGTTTGAACTAAATAACTCAGCACTAGCCAGTCAGTTTATCGTCGTTTTTAAAAGGTCTTTTAAAGTTTTCATTAGACTGTTGGACTCGTTTTCCTCTTTATTTCTGACGTGTACCTGAAACCGGCTTCTGCAGTGTATTCTACAGGTCGTAGATGATACTGCAGACAATTATATATACAATATAAAATAGGTCTCGAGGTTCCCTACGTTCATGCAGAAGCAATCTGTGGTCCAGGGACCCTGAGTGACTGTTTTTAAAGGTATATGGCCTCGTAATATGCTTATTATATTATTATTTATATGCTGATAATGATAAAATAAGATTATATACACCAAGCTTCCATCTCGATAATGTTTTATGGTCCTTTTAGAGCCGTAAGATAATCCCCTCTCTGGTTCGATCAACAATTATAAACAGACGTGGCGCCATCTAGTGGCAGCTATTTAATAAATCAACATTAAATAATGCCTGGAGCCGCTGGCCTCCCATTGGCTGGTTCATGTCATGTGACACTGATTAGAAAGCAGCTCAACTTAAGGGTCAATTATTGGCTCTTCTTCTGCAGTTTGGTGGTTTTTGCTGAGCGTCAGCAGCATTTTGCTGCCCCCAACAGGTCAGATGGAGAACTTGGATCCTGTTATGGTCCCTTTTACCCAGTGGACGTTTTCTGTCTCCACCCAGGGGTTTGATGTCTAAAAACTAAATAAAATACATCAAATAAGCTGTTAGAGCTGCAACTGACGATTATTTTTATTGTCTACTAATCCATTGATTATTTTTTTTTTTTTTTTGTATGGCCTCCATTATCCCTTCAGTTGCTTGTAAAGATATGTTGACTCAGCTATTCTTGTCTGCACACCTTTGAACGGCTCTTTATTGCCTCTCATTGTCTTTTATTTATTAGTTAGTTAAATTTAAAATATTTTATGGAGGATCATTTATAGAGCTTAGTTTATTTTTTTAATATTTCTATCAAAGTAGATTTTTTATTTTTTTTTACCATAAAAATGTTTTAACATTCAAGCTTTTAACGTTGCTTAATGTTTATAAAGATTTTAAACTCTAGTGTAAAAAATTAGCATATTAGCATGTTTACAGTCAGGCTTGTTCTCTTTAATTAGGCGATATTCACTGCATCAATATTAAAAACAAGCAAATTATTCATTTCCAGATAAACTCCGGCGCTCTAGTGACTAAATAAAACGATGCCGTCACTTTAATCTGAACCGTTAATCTCAGTGATGAATGAACTCTGAAATAATCCCAATAATAACCGTCAGAAATCACCTGACTGAAATGTAGCGGTAGATTTAAAACAGTCTAACCCCCCGGAGGCCTCGCCTCCTCCAGGACTGAGGAGCTTCGTCCTCCTCTCAGCGAGAAAAGACATAACGGGCTTCACACCACTGAGCCACATCGTTAAAGACCAGGCAGATATTTCAGCTTTACAGCCATATTCCTGCCTAAAATCAACCTAAAACTCAAAGAAAGTGTAATTTACAAAACTACCAAAGTAATGCCTTCTTCTTTGGTCCATTTCTGCGTGGAGCTGCAGTTAATTATAAGAATCTAACCTGGTCCTGTTACTCCAGGACTAAGATAGTGACTATTCTGGAAATGTTCCCCCTTAATTATCACAATATGAATTTTTTTCTCATAATATTACCACTTTTTTTTACTTTATTCTCCTATGACGTTTTTCTCGTATTAGTAATTTTATCTATTTAATACTCCCCCAAAAAGTCTGTTGCTAATTTGTGTTGCATCCAGATGAATCTTAAAAGGTTCATCTGGCTGCCAATCTCAATTATTCTCTATATATTTTTTTACAAGTGTGTATATATAAGCTCCATCTATATCAGGGGTGTCAAACATACGGCCCGCGGGCCAGATCCGGCCCGCCGAACAATTTAGTCCGGCCCTGTGGCTAAATGCATTATCATTATTTTAAAAAAAAAAATGTTTTTTTTTTTCCCCCAGTGTCCTGTCTGGCAATGTGGCAATAAGAATTGTTGTCTTAATGCCAAAAAGAGCTCATCAGATTTGACTTTCACAGGTGGAACAGTACGGCTTTTACCATAGTGCTCTGCTTGATTTATGAATGTGAATAGTTTTATTATGATTCATGCGGGGAATATCTCAAATGATATGGACACTACAATGGGAAAGTAGGAGAGGAAAGGAAGAACAAGAAGAAAAAAGAAAAGGTGAAAAAAGGAGGAGATAAAAGGAAGAGAATGATAAAACAATTATTGAAAAAACATGTACTTTGTTTAATTGAAAATCTGCAGTTCCTATTTTGTCCACGAGGGGCGCTGTGTTTTAATTAGCAGATTAAGCTTCAGGTGTGGAAAAATTTAAATCATTTCTTAATTTTTATCTGTTTGATGTATTTTGTCATGTAGGACAGTGTTTTTAAGTTCCAAAAAATGTGAATAAATGTTTTTCAACATTGTATAATCACTCAGCTCTTATGCATAATGTACAAGTAAATGTTTAACTGAGTAAAAGTATTGTTGAAATTGCACATACTTTTCTTAAAAACGCTGAGGTTATTCATAATATATTGTGTAAAAGTGAAATTAATTTAACATAAAAATCAACAAGTCCACTTTTATTAGTTCTATTTATCTTGCAATGAGTTTACTCGTGTGGCCCTCTTGAGATCAGATTAAGCTGAATGCGGCCCCTCAACCAAAATGAGTTTTACTCCCCTGATCTATATCTTTCTATCTGAATACTTAAAACATATATAACACATATATAACACTGAGACCGCAGCCATGTTTATATATTTTTAGACAACGCAGGATAACATCAATAACATCAACCAATCATAGAAAAGGAAGAAATCTTGGTCGTTGCATTTAACCATAACCATCCCTTAGGGAGCAGTGGGCAGCTGTCACAGCGCCCTGTGAAATGATTAAAATGTAGTTCTGGCATGAAATGTGTAAAGGCTTCCTGGACCTGAACTCTTCAGGGTTTCTCTGTGCAGGAAGTCGCTGGGCGCCACAGAGCCGTACTTTGGTCTAACGGAGAAGGAGCGCTTGGCCAAGCAGGAGGAGGAGATGAACGTGGCGCTGGTGGAGATCCAGCTCCGGGACGAGGAGAGCTTCCCTGCCCTCGGCGTGAGTTCACCGTGCTTCCTCTTAGAGATCGTGATGAAGATGATGTTTTATTTGCTTTTTAACACCCTGCACTTTAGGCTGGGCGTACACCGTCCGATGTTTTCAGCCGTCGTCCTCAGATGCAGCTTTGAATCGCTCACAGCTCTCCGTCTCTGTTCTGACTGACGCTCTGATGACCTGACTGCTGTCACTGTAAAAACCCAAAGTCAGCCTCGTAGGGAGACGGCGCTACTCAGACTCGTCTATCCGGAACGTAGACAGTAGAAGAAGAAAAAGGCGGAAGTGTCGATGCTCACTGTTAAATACGCTGAGCTATATTATACACTGGAGTGCATTAAAAACTGAGTGGCACTGATCGAGTAAAGTTTTTCAGATTGTTAAGTCCACGCAGGAGTAGAATCAGAGGAAATCATTTAGCGATTATTGGTTAAGGCGAGAGCAAACTGTCTTTACCTGTCTTTGAGTTTATACAAAACTTCTACATTTAGTTTTAAAAGCAAATGTTAACTGAGGCTTTCAAAACTTGGCTACCCAGTAGAGGGCGATAAAGCGCATTGAGACGGCTTCAACTCGGCAAAGAAGAGAAGGGCTCCTTGCACTGAGCTATATAATACACTGGAGTGCTGATTTATCCGAAAACCTGAAGTCACTGGCCGCCATCTTGCTACTCCCTACTCTCACAGAATCCCATAGGATTTGGTTGCAACAACAAGCAGTTTTCTGGCTGAGTGAAAACGTTTTAACACAGGTAATTCTACAGTCAGTGGATGTATTAAAACTATTAACTACTAGGAAATTAGGTGCTGAAATATTTTACATGTTATTCATATTAAATATATATATATATATATATATATATATATATATATATACATATATATATATATATATATATATATATATATATATATTAATTTTATGACCCGCTTAATAAATAAATAAATAAAATGCAAAATATTTCAGCACATAACTTTCTCAGTACTTGATATTTTTAGAACATAACATAAAACTATATGACATTTGACATTTTAAAAGTCTTAAGCCCCCCTGAACATGAGAAAATCCTTGTTAGTCGATGCTGTAGCGCACATATTCCCTAGTTACTGGGGGGAAATAGGGAGTACCAATATGGCTGCTGGTGGCTTCAAAGCGACTCGTTCTAACAGCGGGCAATTAGCACTCCAGTGTATAATAGAGATCAGTGGTTAAATATGAGGCTCACTAGAACAAAACGCGCTGCCTTTGCAATTCTATGAGTTGCTCCTCCGTAGTTTGACTCCATGTGACATGTACCGCCGTCATGCTTCTCTCCACTGTTTTCGTTTAATAATAATAAGAAGAATCTACTTGTTTGCACATGCTCAGTGCGCGAGGTCGGGGGAAATCGGCTCATAGCTCTGCTTCAACAGCAGGAGGCGCTCACGATCGCTCAGGAAGGCCGACTGAATGTCAGACATGTTTAATTTTCATCCCACCACCTGATTCCTGATCAGGAGGTGATGGTGAGAAGCTAATCGCACCTCGTTACCCTCGTGTACGCCCGGCTTTAAATGTACGGCACAGTTGTTAAGCATCGTCCTGGCTCAGGATCTCCATTAGGAGGAGAGTTATTTGATGAGTGAGCCAAAGGAGTCTGTGACTCTTTGATCGGTTCGTTTCTCCTGTGGAAAGCAGACGTTTCCTCCTCCAGTTTATCCAGTTTAAGGCATGAGAGCGTTTCTCCCCTCAGAGTCAGGCTGCGGCTCAGGCTGACGCCGGCAGGAAGAAGAGCGCAGAGAAGAGGCGGCCCCAGAGAACCAAGGCTGTGAGTTCAGAGCAGAAACTGATCATTTAGGCCACGATGGACCAAACATAGACTTAATTCATCTAAATATGGCCACTTTTTGGTGTTTGAACCTGTTAGTTTCATTAAATTCAATCTGATTCTCCACAGAAGAGTCCGGTGGAGGACGTGGCAGGCGACAGACCTACGTCCTCCTCCCCACCTCCTGCACCTCCGCCCAGCGCTCCTCCTGCCGTCAAACCCGCTGCTAGCTCCGACCCGGCCGGCCGGAGCCATCCGAATGTAAACATGGCCGCCGCTCCAGGCTCCGCCTCCGTTCTGCCGCCGGCCCGTGCCGCCGAGGAGCCCGGACCGGACGGCGAGTCCTACGCCTCCGCTGCCACCGTGCCCCTCTCCCCTCCGCCGGGCATCAAGCCGCCCGCCCCGTCCTCCGCCAGCCTCTTCTCCTTCATCACCCTGGTCCTCCCCGCCGCTTCCTCGGCTCCGCCTTCGTCTTCCTCGCCCGCCGCCTCTCCTCCGACCTTCATCGCTCCCATCGCTCCGAGCCCGACGGCTGCCCAGGGCTTCAAGCGGCCCTTCTCCCCCCTCGCCTCCCTGCCCCGCTCTCCCAGTCCCACGTCTTCCTCGACGGTCCCGCCTCCTGTTCAGGTCCAACAAGCTCCGCCGGCCCAGACAAGTAAGTTTAGAGCCGTGCGAGCGCACAAACGTGGGCCTGCACTGCAAAAAATGCACTAATTATATCCAATTATCTTATTTTAGGGGTCAAAATACTCGTTCCATTGGCAGATTGTCTTATTAACCTGCTCAAATCGAGGACAAATACAGTCATTTCAAGAAAGTTTTTACTTAAAATGTTCCCTTTTTACAGTGTGACACGTGGTTCTGTCTGCTGGGTGTTTAATATGTGCAGCACTCCACACCAAACTAATGCAGGAGTGGCTGATAACCATGACAGACGGAGGCTGAAGATGAATTTAACCTGTTTTTAACCTGCAGAGTTGTTATTTTCAGTGTCGAGTCAGCAGAGTGAGTGAGGGTATGGCAAGCCCAATGGTCATATAATGAAGCGTTTATGCTAAACACTGATCTTCTGGACCAGATATCTGGGTTTTTGCCTACTTGTTTCTCACTGGTACAACAAATAAAAGATAAATACGCCACCACACACTAAATAATCACTAGTGTCACGCCACCTGGGTGTGTTTTAACATTTTTTTATAGAGCCTTTTGTGTTACTAAATCAAATTGAGCTGATTGTTCTCTTCATAACAAGAATGATTTGGGTTTTAAGGACCCTGCGGTAGACGTATGTCCAGCTTAGTTTAACTTAGCTGGAGTTTCTTTTTGCTGCCTGGGATCCTTTAGGTGTTCTATGAAGGTAAAATTACTCCAGTCTGCTCACGTCTCATGCTGCAAATTTAAAAGAAACTTAGTAAATAAAAACAGGTGGTGTGCCTGTTTACCATTCATATTTCAGTCATTGTGGATAAAAATGGCCTCAGGCGTCCCTGAATCATCCAGTGAAGGGCCGTCCTTCAGTCAAAAGTCCCCATAGGGACACTTTAAGCCAGACTGGAGACATTTTCTCTCCCTCTATGGGATTTATCATCTTATCTATGATCGTCGCCCTGGAAATGTGTGGCATTTGATTTCAGGACCTTCCCTCTTCAATTCACTTTTATTCATATATTGCCAATTCACAACATATGTCGCATTAAGGCACTTTAAAAAGTCAGACTCCATCAGATCCTCCAGGTTGGTCAGAAAGTTTCCTCTCTAAGGAAACCCAGCAGGTTGCATCAAGTCTCTCCAAGCAGCATTCACTCCTCCTGAAAGAGCGTAGAGCCACAGTGGACAGTCGTCTGCATTGTTGATGGCTTTGCAGCAATCCCTCATACTGAGCATGCATGAAGCAACAGTGGAGAGGAAAACTTTATTCCTTTTTCATCCATTTATCTCCATCCATTACTTGTTTTTCCCTCCATTATTTTGCCCAAATATTTTAATCCAGGCCTTTTCAGACCTTCTGGAGGGTCGAGGTGGAGTCAGGAAGAGCACAGGATTTATTATTAATGGAGAAAAGGTGTAGCAGTTAGTCTGAGCTGCCTAGTAATGGTCAGAATGAGCAGCTCTGGGTAGAAAGTAGGGCTGGGCGATATGGATTAAAAAATAAATCTCAGATTTTATCATACCAAATCCGATTAATCGATTTTTTTTCCTCCTTTTTGTTTCATAAAAAGAAATTAAAGAAATTATTTTAAAACCTTGCTTTTTATGTCAAGCATTTCGTCAGGGAGTTGACCTGAATTCAAAGTGCAACTAAAAACAAGCTGTGAAACATGCTTGTAAAACAAGATGGCAGCCGTGCCATTATAAACAATGAAAATATAACAAAACATTTGCTGCTAGTGGTATTACACATTGAGCTCAGAACTGGCTTCACTGCACTTGTGAACTTCAAACTAAGTAAAAAAATAAGTAAATGAAGTACCTCGTATTATGGTAAAAAAAAAAGTTTCTACTTAACAATATCTTGACAATATATTTGCCTAAACATATATTCAGCATCACATGCTGTTCTCTTCATGGAAACCCAATGAGTGTATTGGCAAAATAAAATCCAGATTTTCCAAAAATGAAATCTTAAAGAATTGTAAATTCGAATTAATCGATTAAATCGATTTATCGCCCAGCCCTAGTAGAAAGTGAGTAGAAATCAGCACCAAATGATGCCCGCTGTCCGTCTCTCTAAGCGTGTTTGACCCGTTCCTGTTGGTCTGAATACTTTACACCCTCATCTGCAGGTGATCCTTTCCTGTCTCATCGTGTTTTTTTTGTATTTTTCAGACGCTTTGCCAAAGATTGAGGAGAGTCTGCCAGGAAGTCAGGCTTCACAAAGTGGGACGTCCGTCTCTCCGGAGCCGACCAAAGCTCCGGTTCCCCAGGAGGAAAAATCGACCCAACAAGAGGCCCAGACCCAAAGTCAACCTTCTGAGCCGCAGAGCCAAGCCCAGACGCCCCAGACTGAGGCCCGGGCCTCGGACCACCAGCCCCACGCTGACGTGGCTGCAGAGCCTCAAACACTCCCCCAGACTGAGGGCTCCCCCCTTCAGTCCCCACCTCCAGAGGCTCCCCAGTCCGCCAGCACCGAGAGCAGAGAGGAGCCTCCGCCTCAGAGGTCTGACTCTCCTCCTCCTGCTGCTGCCTCCCTGCAGCAACACCCCCCCAGTCTTCCCAGTCTCCCCCAGTTACACCCTCAGTTTCTTCACCCTCACTCCATCCCCGGGGCCGTCCCCCTGCAGCAGATGTCCCAGCTCTGCCAGGACCCCCTCTACCCCGGCTTCCCCCAGGGGGAGAAAGGAGAGGTCGCCCAGATCCCTCCGTACTCGTCCAGCGAGTCTGGAGACGACCTGCCCAAAGGTGGGCGGATATCAGAAAAAATAATCTGTTTTAATAGTATTTAGGAGTATTGTTTAAAAGCAATTTATTTTCACCTTTTAACCAAAAAATCACAAAAGCACATGTTGGGTGTTAATTGTATCTGGAAAGAGATAAATGGTTTTACACAAATCATGTGTTATTGACGTTTAACATTTAACATTCATTGTTGTTTTTGTAGCAGGTGCCTCCACTATTTCATTTCATTTGTAAAGTAAATCTTAGAATAATTGTCTCAAAATGTTTATTAGCTGAAATGGGGACCTGGACTGAAGCTGAAGATGTTCATTGGTTGAGTTAAAAATTGAGTTTTTGAGGGACGTCTCTGGCTGAGATGTCTAGAAAGACAGCGGGAGAGGTTGATTGGACACTTGCAGAGGAGAGATGGTCAATAAATTGCACAGATGTGGAGCTCCTATAGACGAGAAAAGGAGGAAACAGGAGGTTCAAAGCAAATCTATGAACTGATTGTTAATCTATTAAAAAACTAGCAACTATTAGATTTCAATCAAAGAACACCCTATGATCTATATAATTATATCTTGTTCAATAATCACTATTTAGGTAGGAGCAACCTGATTAATCTTGATTTTTTTTCCATTTTTTTTTCTATCTTTTGTTTATAGAAAAAAAGCCCTAAAAAATATCCAGCAAAGACACATAATGATTTAACTAATTGTCTTTTTATTTTCCGTGCAGAGGTCAACATATTGAGATTTTTCTTCAACTTGGGCGTCAAGGTAAGCCGAGACATTACTTTTGCCGTTTTTTTTTAATAAACACAACTTTAAAAAGTCGCATTACTAAACTCAAACCTCGTCTGTCCTTCAGGCGTACTCCATGCCCATGTTCGCCCCCTACATGTACCTCTTCCCCCTGCAGCAGTACTACACCATCCAGCTCAAGCCCCAGACCCACCCCCCGTCCCCCCACTACCCCAGCCCCAGCCCGCCGGCCAAGCTGCAGGAGGCTTACCAGCCCAACCCGTACCCTCCGCCTTCGGCCTCCCCCCAGTACGACCACCAGACCCCCCCGGCTGAGCCCCCTCGCCCCACCGAGCCCAACTTCACCCAGATTCCTTACCAGGGGGTTGCCCAGCCTCCCCCACAGAGGATGCCCTGCGCCTCGTTGCCGTGGCAACAGGTGCCCCCACCCAGAAACCCCCCGTGCACGGTCGGGTATCCCTCGCCGCCCCCGCCATACTCCAACCTCGCCCCCTCCTCTCAGGCGTACCACCCAGGACAGCCCCCGGTGCACTCGGTGTACCCCCCGGCTGCAGCCCCCTACCCCGCCTTCTCCCTGAGATATCAGCCGTCGTCGGCGCCTGAGGAGCTCCAGGTGAGCGCGATGGAGCAGCTCCAGGCCGCCAACGCGGACCACATCCACGGCCACAGCCACGTCAGACTCCTGGGTCCTCTGGAGACTCCCCCCGCCGCCAGCATGGCTAACACTAGCAGCGGCAGAAGCATCGTGGTCACCAACAACTACGGTGTGTAGCCGGTTTTTTGTTTTCATTGGTTTAAATAAAGCTTTTAAAACTGCACAGTTTTCCCACCAGGGAGCGCTAACACTGAAATGTCTCAATGCAGCTTATAACCCAGCGTTTTCCCCATCAGCCATGAAGAAGGAGGGCGGAGAGGGTCTGACCCGAACGGTGCTGCTGGTGGACCCCCCACTCAACAACAAGCCTATAGTACGTACCGCACGCTCGCTCAACGCCCCTTTTATTTTAGACTTAGACAAACTTTGTCATTTTGTATGCACAGAGTGCGTACAGAATGAAATTTAATTTGCATACAGCTTAAGAATTGCAGTGGATTCCAGAATACAGTAGCTTTGCAGGATAATAAAGTAACTTTGCAGGAAAATAAAGTAACTTTGCAGGAAAATAAAGTAACTTTGCAGGATATAAAGTAACTTTGCAGGATAAATACAGTAACTTTGCAGGATAAATACAGTAACTTTGCAGGATAAATACAGTAACTTTGCAGGATAAATAAAGTAACTTTGCAGGATAAATGCAGTAACTTTGCAGGATAATACAGTAACTTTTCAGGATAAATACAGTAACTTTGCAGGATAAATACAGTAACTTTGCAGGATAATAAAGTAACTTTGCAGGATAAATGCAGTAACTTTGCAGGATAAATGCAGTAACTTTGCAGGATAATACAGTAACTTTGCAGGATAATAAAGTAACTTTGCAGGATAAATAAAGTAACTTTGCAGGATAAATGCAGTAACTTTGCAGGATAATACAGTAACTTTGCAGGATAATAAAGTAACTTTGCAGGATAAATAAAGTAACTTTGCAGGATAAATAAAGTAACTTTGCAGGATAAATACAGTAACTTTGCAGGATAAATACAGTAACTTTGCAGGATAATAAAGTAACTTTGCAGGATAAATGCAGTAACTTTGCAGGATAAATACAGTAACTTTGCAGGATAATACGCATCACACACACGGCACCCCCTTAGATATACCCTGAGAAAATCAAGTAATGGTTTATAATAGTTTATTCAACTGTTTGGTTAAATCCCAAAAGTTACGGTTCAGACGGCTAGAAATGGGAATTTGAGGCTGAAAACTGAAAGGTCAGCTGAGGCGTCTCCTGTCGGGTCTTAACGGCATTTTCTCCTACGGATGCATCTCAACCACTGACATCATCATCATCGAGGAGCTTATTTCTGTAATTCAATTCAAAACGATAAACTATAGCGATATATTCAGGCATTTATCCATCTACTGTATTTTATGGACTAAATATTCTTCCAAAGTGTGTAATGTCATTCCTTTAGGTCCACAGCTCTCTATTCGTCTCTGTCTGGAGGACAGAGTAGCTGGACTACACTGCCCTGTTTCCAACATAAGGCCAAAATAAGCTTAACTTCTTATGATCAGCATTTATGTTGTCCTCCTCTTGTCCACTTTCACCTTATAATCTGCTGTCGTGGTCAGAATAAGGCTACGTTCACACTGCAGGTCTTCATGCTCAATACGGACTGTTTGCTGAAATCTAATTTTCTGTATTTTATATTGTTTTTGTGGCGGCCGTTCCTATTACTATTAAATGCGACCGCCATCATGCTGCTGTCTGAACGATTTAAGACCGCTAACCGACCCTAGTAGTGTTCAATAAAGTTTTATTAAAAAAATTATAAAGCTGTTGAGCAATGGGAGCCGACGATATTAAGACCACGTCATAGCGAGACGAAGTATGATAAGAAGAAACCAGCACAGCTATTATTGGTCTTCTATGGAGCGCTAGCTGCTGCTACTGTGTTGGACGTGTAGCAAGAGACGATCAGGCCGCGAACGCTTTGATAAAAACTGATGCATAGACGAATTAGTAGCACATATGGAAGTGGCTCAAAGATTTTTTTTTTGGGAGTGAAAAGATCGGAATGGCGTACCGCGCACGTGACGTCACCGTCTCAAGAGCAACGCCCCTTTTGCCGCTTAGGTAGGGCATACAGGTAGAGAACGCCCGTAGCAACCAGCTATTACACGCACAACAGAACCAGCGATATGACCGACTTTATAGCCATCCCAAGACGATGTTCCAGGCGCACGGTTTACCGGTCGCACTGTTGAAGAACACACCAACCTTCAGCTCAAACGATGGCTTAAGTGTCGAGGGCTTAAAAATACCCGAAAACGGGCCGACTTGATCGAACGGTAAGCTTTGTTTGTTTTTTTTCCTGCGCGGTGGTCATGGCGTCATCGGCCGTTTTTTTTTGTTTGTAATCACCGTCCAGGGATCGGTATATGTTGCCAATAGGTAGCTACAAAACAACTGTTTACATCTCAGCTACCATGATAGCCTATATGCTATCATGGTAGCAGGCGCTCGGTTGACAAAGGTAAATGGTATTCAAAAAACTCTTACCTTGACTTGATGTCGCTGGAATTGGGTCAGGATGTTCTTCGGTTGGGCCCTTTCCTCCGACAAAATGCTTGCTACATATGTACGTGAATTTGGTAACTTTTTCCGGGTTGAACTGTTGTGTAGGCCGACCGCCCCGGTGTACCCAGCGCACACATTTCTCCTTGGCAGTCTTGAAGAAAACATCCTTCATATACGGCCGATCAGCGTACCTCGAGTCGCTGTTGCCCGTTCCATAGCAACAATGTTTATAAACCATGGTCTTAGATTTGGAAAAAGCAGTCGTTTACCGAGTAAATCCAAGGGTAACGCACGTCTCTTTTACAGCAAAACAGCGGCGGACTATGCAAGCTTGTCCTACTGCGTACCACGTGATGTGACGTCATCGTGACGTTATGTTTCTAAAAATAGCTCGCTCGCGGTACGCCATTGGACCGTGAAAAAGATAAGATATGGGTCTCATATGAGCAAAAAATATCGAGTTTGAGTCGCATCTCCTTGCAGTGTGAACGTAGCTTGAATGTCTTGACCGAAAATTATTTTAAAAAGCGTCCGAAACCCAAAGGAAAACTTTGAAACACCCTCAAAAGCTCTTTAAAAGGCTGCTTCTACCATTCTGACCACTAGGTGTCAGTAGCTGCACACCTTCTCCGGTCACATGTCGTTTTCAGATCTGAGGAACGTCCCCATGTGACGTAACGTGTTTCCGGTAGTAAAGCATCTTTGACCCTGAATCTTCTCCTCCTCTCTCTCTCTCCCTCGCTCAGCTCGCCGTGGTGTCCGACCCTGACGACGCCTCGCTAAGGTCCGGCTGTAACCCCGGCTCTCCGTCGACCTACCGAGGCGCCCGCAAACACTTAACCAGCACCAAACCCTACGTCATGCCCGGCACTCACGAGCCCGGCCAGCTGGTGTACTCGCCGGCCGGGCTCAGCATGCCGGAGCCCCAGTCGGTGGCGTGCGGCACCGAGGACGACTACGAGGCGGATGCCTTCCCCATGAACTACGCTGGGCAGAGGAAGCCCTACAGGGGGCGAGGAGGACGGGGGAGGAGCAGCTACGACCCGGGGAGGGGGGGCCACAGGCGGCGACACGGGGACCCGGGGGCGGGGATGGGGGCGGGGACTCATTACTTTAGCTCCTCCTTCAGGGGCCGGGGGCGGGAGAGGGGGTACTAGCTTCAGCCAATAAGGGAGGAGGATATAAAAACGCCTGGTTGTCTGTAAAATCACAAACACTATGAGGTTTTTTTGTTCTGCCTTCGTTCTGCATGTACAATCTGAAGTTTACATCTGAACGGTTGAATGTAAAAAATTAAAACGTTGAGCTCACAGTGCTGGAAATGTCGGGACGTGCGTCCGTTTGGACCACCATAGGAATTTGCTCTGTGTTTAAGGCCTTTTCTGTTTTTCCCCTCATGTTTAATACGAAGCACTGCTGCGTCTCTCCACTCAAACAAATACCGCTTCCTTTCATAACTACAATTTACGACAGTCTCCTGTCACTTGAACGCACCGTAAGGCCTGGACTAGTGGAGGAACAGGGGGTTGTGTTTTGGTGTGAGAAGCTCTGGATGCGTCTGCGGGGGTTCTGCTTTTACTCAGCGCTGTGTGTGTGTGTGTGTGTGTGTGTGTGTTTGTTATGCTGCTGGTTTCATCTTCACTCTAGATCTACGTCTAACCCCTGAGGAATCAGTGCCTTAAGTTTGCTACTTTTATTTTGGTGAGAAACACTGCTGTACAGAACAAAGAATGTCTGCCTTGGATTTTTCTATGTGGTTAAATAAAAGTTTGGTTCAAATCTGGACTCTCTTCTTTTTTTACGTTGATGTTCAGGTTGGTTGTTGCTGCTGGGAAACCAGAATAGAAATTGATCCTGGATGGTCAATTATTAAATTTAAGTAAAGATGAGAAACTCCCTTGTTGTCTCCAATGGCAAAACTACTGAAATAACTGGGAATTAACGCATCAGAAAGGCTAAAATAAAAGTAAAAAATACAGAGTAAGTATGGTGCAATTATCGATAGTATCGCACATTTCCAAGATTTAAAAAAAAACTAAATGTAAAAATACATCCGATTGTTTTAACAATAGAGTAAATAATAAAGGCTATTGATCAGAAACATGGAGTATTTCTGAGTCTCAAAATCGAAGCAGTTTAGCGACCAATAACCAGTAGTATATAACCTGGGTGGGTAGTTATTTAAGTAATTTACACATTTTTTTTTATCAAGTTGTGGCGTTCCCCAGGGCTCAGTACTGAGCCTAGAACTTTCTATGAGCATAAATTAAGCGGTGAGGTACCTGCTGTTAGATTATTTGCAGATGACAGCACTTTTTTTCTGGGGAAATGTAAGTTACTGATACGGTAAAAACGTTAAGTAGTTTGGCGTAATATTCAATCTAAACTAAAGTTATTAATCTGGGACTGAAAAATTAAACATTCTTTCAAACTTAATGTTTTCCGTTTCTTCTAAACAGAGAAAATATTGTTTAACATTCAACAACCTGTTTGATCTCTCCAAGTTAAACTTTACAGTTATGGTCATAGTTTTGTTTCTGATTGGCTGGCTCAGACAACGTCACACAATCCTGGCGGGAAGTTTGGAAGCCTCTTCTGCTCTCTGATTGGACAGCTGTCTGACGTCTCCTCCAATCACTGAACAGGTTTGTTTGAATCCAGCTTTGGATGTAATTAACAGCTCTCAACGTCTTGATTAAAACTACAGCTCCTGGCTTTTCTACGCATTAATGGCATAAATTTAAAGGTATTCACTTTCTGCAGTTAGTAATTGACTCATTTTAGTCCCTTACAAATAAAACTAGTTGGTAACTATTTTTCCCAAAGGGTTGTAACTGGAATTGTGAATCGTCTAGCTAATTTCTACTCTGTAAACTGTAATTGGTATTATTGTGAAGTTGTCTTTTGTTTTAAAAGGGATTTTTTTTTTTACTGATTTAATGTTCTTATTCGCCCTGACTAGCCTGAACTGTGTCGTACAAATGTAGTAAAGCAGAGGCAGAACAATTTCTCTAGAAGTTTAAGAACCAGTTTGGAGATCAAATTTAAAATTTTCTTTTCTCTCCCTTTCACATTGCTGGTGGTTTAATTTCCCCACTTCAGAACAATAAAAGGATATTTCCATTCTATCGTCACATATGTGATATTTACTATACAGTATTATATATAACAGAGACATACATTCATATTGTTAGTTTTCCAGGTAATTTTTTTAAAGAGGTCAGCAGTATCCACTGGGAGGATTTAAATGGTAAAATTACTTTATAAATAAAATAAAACAAATTCAGTCTGATCTCACATTAAGAGTAATTTTTCCCAACAAAGAAGCTGAGCAGCAGCAATGTTGATATTAAACACCAAACATGGAGTCAAACCTTATATGGCCGCTGACAGGTAAAGGTGTGCCAGGACTGATGACCCGACTGTTAAATGTGACAAGCCTCACATATGAATACAAATCAGTTCTCAAAAACACAATTTTGTCAATTCCTAGAATTAAAATGACAATATTGCCTCCCTGGCCAATCAGATTTTTTTTTTTTTTTTCAGATGAACTCCCACAACGCTTCAATGTGTTTTATATTTATTCACCTTTTATCAAAGAAGGTCAACCTCTAATCAGTCACACTCCTTCCTTCATAAAACTCTTTAGGTCAGTAATGTTGAGAAGTGAACAGCTAAACTAACTTTGGACATGCCAGGGACATGTGTAATAATAATTTACTGATTCTGGATGTCCCCTCAACTGCATTGCAAGAAGGATTCGGTCCACCAGCACAGGTGGCAGATGCAAGATTTTAGTTTTTAATTAGAGCAAAATTATTACAAAAAAGTTTAAATCTTTCAACTGAAAATGGTAAGTATAAAACAAAGTATTCATTTTTTTAATAAGCACTTTAATTTCATAACATCTATCCAATGACATTTAATTACTTCAATACTTTAGTGCATTAAAATCTGCTTTGAATTAAATTTTTAAACTTGGCTAATTACAGAAACAACCGACCCAAATACTGTTATTATATTGCTAGATCAAAAAGAGTTCAGCTTATTCTTAGATTCTAATAAAATTATTCTAAATAATCAGCAAACTGGACAATAATCTTTTAATACAACAAATGAGCTAAACACACGTTTACCTCTTAAAATTATCACATTTTGTAGAGTAGGTAAAGAATTAATATTGTATTTTATGGTTTGAAGAGAAACTGTATTCATTTTTTGAATTTTGGCTGATGTACATAAGTTTAATTAGAGAAAAGACAACAGGAAGGAAGCACGGTATTATAGGATGGGTTTAATAAGGAGAAAAGACAGAATGATGGTGGAAAGGATGATTGAATGATAGAGTGAAGGAAGCACTCAAGGAAAGGATTCAATCATGAAAGTGGATTGAGGAGGAAATTGTTGGTGCTAGCAAGAAAGGAGCAAATTAAGGAGGAGAGAAGGAATGAAATGAGTGTTTGGAAAAAAGATTGAAGGGTTACAGGAAATATTTAAGGATTGAAAAGGGACAAATTGATAAAACATCCAATCTAACAAGTATGCTGGTGAAGATTATCAGTCATCCAGGTCATGGTCATTCAAAAAAAAAGTAAAAAAACAAAGCAACTGGACTTGTTTTTTCAAACAAAGGCCTAATCTAAGCCATTACAAGGCCTTTGTTTGGCAGTGGTATAAAGCTTGTTACTCCACATTACTCCAGACTTTTTGAATTGAGAAAGCTTCCTGGAGAGGAAGCGAAACGTCTTCAACTACGAAAAACAAGTCCAGTTGCTTTGTTTTTTACTTTTTTTTAATCTAACAAGTAAAACTGGAAGTATAAATATTTCCATACCTTTCCAGCAGTGAGGGATACTTGCATGAAGCTGTATTATATTCAGACTAAAAGCTAAAGTGATGATAAAGTCACGGCAGACCTGCTGTTTCTCCTGTCACATTAAACCCATAACGACCTTTTGAGAACATAAATGCGGTTTCCCTTTTGACCTTTTTCAGTAAATAAAATAAAGTCAGTAGAAAAGATGAGCGAGTCGGTTCCGGGTCAGGAAGCATCTGTTTATTATGGGTCGTAAATGCATGAGTGATAAAATTCGCTGCTGAATGTCCCACGGCGTCGCCGCCGCCGCCTCGTGATCTCGGCTCACGCGGTCGGGCCGGCGGCCAATCAGCGCAGAGCATTTCATTATCATCTTACACGTCACAACATCGCTGGACAGTGAACGCAGCGCGGTACAGAAAGGCGGATGAGTTTCGTTTTTTGTCGCTTCTTATGGTTTAATCACGGCTGGTTAAAACGCAGCCTGGCTGTGAACGTGGAGGCGATGCGATGGCGGGCACCGGCCTGCAGCCAGGATGTCGCAGTTGGTCAGGAGGGACGCCATCTTAGTCGTCCAGGAAGAAATAGTTCCCACTCTTCTTCTGCTCCGTGTCCTGGAAGAGACATGAGAGGTAGACATGCTTTTATTTTCAGCGCCGCGTCTTTGCACAGCGTCGTCTGCGTAGAGCAGGGGTGTCAAACTCATTTTGGTTGAGGGGCCGCATTCAGCTTAATCTGATCTCAAGAGGGCCACACGAGTAAACTCATTGCAAGATTAAATAGAACTAATAAATGTGGACTTGTTGTTGATTTTTATATTAAATTTATTTCACTTTTACACAATATATTATGAATAACCTCAGCGTTTTTAAGAAAAGTATGTGCAATTTTAACAATAATTTTACTCAGTTAAACATTTACTTGTGCATTATGCATAAGAACTGATCACAGTGACTATACAATGTTAAAAAACATTTATTCACATTTTTTAGAACTTAAAAACACTGTCCTACATGACAAAATACATCAAACAGATAAAAATTAAGAAATGATTTAAATTTTTCCACACCTGAAGCTTAATCTGCTAATTAAAACACAGCGCCCCTCGTGGACAATATAGGAACTCCAGATTAAACGAAGTAAATGTTTTTTCAATAATTGTTTTATCATTCTCTTCCTTTTATCTCCTCTTTTTTTCACCTTTTCTTTTTTCTTCTTGTTCTTCCTTTCCTCTCCTACTTTCCCATTGGTGTGTCCTTATTATATGAGATATCCCCCGCATGAATCATAATAAAACTATTCACATTCATAAATCAAGCAGAGCACTATGGCAAAAGCAGTACTGCTCCACTTGTGAAAGTCAAATCTGATGAGCTCTTTTTGGCATTAAGACAACAATTCTTATTGCCACATTGCCAGACAGGACACTGGGAAAAAAATAAAAAAAATAATATATATCTTTTTTAATAATGATAATGCATTTAGCCACCGGGCCGGACTAAATTGTTCGGCGGGCCGGATCCGGCCCGCGGACCGTATGTTTGACACCCCTGGTGTAGAGGGAGAGTCGCTGTGACCGGCCGTACCTTGATGGAGTTGAGCTTGTTGATCCTCGGCCTGAAGTTGTTCGGGTCTCTCCTGAACGTGATCTCCAGCAGAGACAGGAAGCGGTTCATCCCGGCCAGCAGGCCTTGAGGCCTGAAGGCGAGAAATCGAAGTCTAAGACCACAACAAAAAGTGCCGAGCTCGACAGACTCTGGGGGGGGGCGGGGCTTACGTGTTAGCCGTGGTCTTCTTGGAGGGAACACCGTCGAACACGATGACTCTGTCGGCCAGGTACGTCGCCATGATGAAGTCGTGCTCCACCACAAACGCCGTCTTCTTGGCGTGAAGGATGTACCTGAAAAAAACTAAAAAGTTAGACAACAGCGCCCCCACAGGAGCGGAGGCGTATACAGAAACACTAGAAGAAAATATTTTCTATTCTCAGTGGTAAACTTTTAGTTTTCTAGAGATGCACCGATCCAGTTTTTTCTGATACCTGGGCGATACCCGATAACTGATCCAATGCTACTGTTGAATAAATGAACCGTGTAGCTTTGCTGTGAGTGAAGTTATCAGGCTTGAAATAAACATGGTGCTTATGGAGGTGCTTATTTAAGTTTGTGGTGTTCAATTTACGAACTTTATCAACCCCCTCACAACTTAAGCACTGCAGCTACTACATGTTGCAGTCGGACTTGTTGGTGTATCAAGTCTGAAATGTTTCCAAACAGCAGACTTGGCTCGGTCCGGCACTTTCTCCATGTTGCTCTGAGTTTGCTAAGCGCTAAAAGTGACTAGAACACGGTAACTATATTGCTGTGTATGATATTAATAATAAAAGAAAAGACCGGATCGGCATCAATCCTACGATATCTGATCCAGCTAATTAGTCAATATCGGAGCCGATATCTGCATCTCTAGTGTTTTCAGATTCTTCTCCTGGATATTAACCAGAAAATTGTGATTTTTCAACACTTTGATCAGTCAACAGGTCGTCACAGAATAAATTTCTACACACCTAGAAGGGAAATACTCGACTGTGAAGACTCCAAAATATTATGTGAGAGAAAAACACGGCAGGATGTTCAATATAAAACAAGGATATAAAAAGTAAAGGTCTTTCTGAAATAAAAGGCTGCAAGAGTTAGCATTTGACTTTTACAAAAATTATCAATAATGTTTTGGGCTGAAGCTACAGGGTGTGTCATTACTTTCTTGCTCCCAGGTTTTATAATTCATTTTGGGCTTATGGCAAATATTTTCACACCACCCAGGATTTAAATATGGAGACGGTAAAAAACAAACAATCAACAGACAAATAAATGGACGGATGGATCTTCTCAGTCAGCAAGAACGGGAATAAAGCTGGCAGATTTTTTCTTACGTTTAAAAAAAAACGTGGAATGTTTTCAAGAAAACTGTTCATCTTATTTCATTTACAAAATAAAGATCACACTAAAAACTGGCTCAGGATACCAAACAATTATCAATCAGAGCTCCTAAACTTCAATTTATTAAAGTTTGGGTTTTTTGTGCCACATATTAAATATAAAATCGCTGTTCTTCATTCTTAATCATTCCTAGTGGATCAGGGTTTGTAAAAGCAGCTAAAATTATTTTAACTACAACTTCTCAATAAAAGTGTCCAGGATGTAACATTAATTAATAACATTCAGTTTGTTCTCTTAGGGCTGGGAAAACGGGATCTGGGTCGTGTAAGAATAGAGAAGACGAGTGTTGGCGTGGCACCTCTTGATGACCCTGGCGGCCATCAACCTCTGCTCAGAGTCCAGGTACGCAGACGGCTCGTCGATCAGGTAGACGTCGGCCGGTTTACCCAGACACAGCGTGAGAGCGACTCTCTGCAGCTCTCCACCGGACAGGTTCTGGACCTGGAGGAGGGAAGAGAGGCGAGTTAATCACGGCATCCCGTTACGTCTCCTACAGCCGGCACGCCACCACCTGCTACTTCTATACCAGTTATTCTATATTCTGTGAACGTGTTTTTTTACTTTTAACGTGTGAAGACACAATTTCTTATTTACACATCAAGAACTAACAAAAAAAAAAAAATGATGTTTTGCCTCCCTAACTTAAGTTTAGTGGATACCAAGTCCTAAATCAGTATTACAGTAAAGGTAACAAAGTTACTGCCTTGTTTTTGGTTAGATTTGGTCCCAGGCAGAATTTCTACAGGACAGACCTTTATGCTGCTGTTAAAATTAATCTATGATATAGATAATTATTTATATCCTGAAGCAGGAATAATTTTACTGCTTTGTTTCTAAAAGGATTTGACTCAAATAAGCCAAAATCTACAACATAGCCACAGTTAGCTCCTGCTAGCTTTGGCGCTAGGCTAACATTAGCACTAGCATGTACACTCTTGTTGATCAGTTCGGGTTTTATTATATTCCACGATGGTTGGAGTTAATTATGTGTGGACAGAAGCATATAATGTTGTTCTGATGCTTTAGAAATGGACCGTTTCCGTTTAAAGCTCATCAAATTTTAACGCCCGGTGTTTCAGCTGCTCTCTGTGCAGCTCAGCCAGAGGAAATGGGGAAAAAACAAACAAACAAAAAAAAAAAAAACCCCACTTAAAACCTATTTTTTAGAGATACCCGAGCCATTTTCTCAACATGCTGTATTTTTCGGACTGT
Organism: Fundulus heteroclitus; assembly: GCF_011125445.2. Taxonomy (NCBI): domain Eukaryota; kingdom Metazoa; phylum Chordata; class Actinopteri; order Cyprinodontiformes; family Fundulidae; genus Fundulus; species Fundulus heteroclitus. Next base: position 34,071,070 of record NC_046374.1, read on the forward strand.
AAGTCACACTTTTGTTCAGTTTGGCTGATCCTGCGACAGGCATTTTCAGAATATTACTTTTACAATTATGGTTAAAAATTTCACAGCAACTATTCTTCATTCAAAATTTTTTTAAACAAAACTCCAGAGACTTATAAAACCAACTGGGCTCACACATTTAAACTTACTTTAATAAATTTGTCACAAATAAAAACCTAAACTCAAACTGGCGTAATATTTCTTTTGTATGATGTTGGACCAAAAACCCTTAAAATGCATCAACAAAAGGCCAAAGTAAAGATGGCGGCGTCGGTACAGTAAAGCCACGATGAGAACACTGAAGGTGGTTCTACTGGATGTATTCAGTCTTTATTCGGCTTTCCAAGATGGACGCCATCAGCTCACACGTCTGAGACGAGAAACTGTCCAGCTTTTCAGGCTTTACTGAGAAACGATGCGTATAAATGTCTGTCCTGTTAGACTGACTAAAACTGCTGTAAGCGACGGGGAAACATGGCAAACTGAGCTTCTAGAAACACTGAAACCACTTTCTGTTTATTTAGTCAGAGTTTTGCCTGGTGGAAGATTGATTATTACATGTCGGACTAGTTCTGTCTGAAATAAAAGGTGAATAATCTAAAATTAAAGCCCGTCATTGGTGGTAAATATTTAGCAGATCCATCCAGATTGATTCCATCGGGTCCAGTCTCTAGATACATTTTCTCCCTCTAATCGGATGAAATCGCTCCTTAAAACTGCGTTCTTCAATTATGCATTACGTGTTGTCATTTCTGCTTTAACTTTCTGTTCTCTCTCTTTTCTCTTCATAGTAGGTACACCTGGTCTGGCGTTCTGTAAACTGTGACATCATCCAGAGAAGACGGCTCACCCGCTACTTCCATCTAATGTAGAACAGATTACTAGATCAATGTGTGCTTCTGTGCTTTTTTGTCTCTCTTGTTGTGTCTCTGCTCTGTCTTCTGTAACCCCAGTCGGTCGAGGCAGATGACCGTTCATACTGAGCCCGGTTCTGCTGGAGGTTTTTCTTCCCGTTAATGGGGAGTTTTCCTCTCCACTGTCGCTTCATGCTTGCTCAGTATGAGGGATTGCTGCAAAGACATCAACAATGCAGACGACTCTCCCTGTGGCTCTACGGTTCCCCAGGAGTGAATGCTGCTTGTCGGGACTTTGATGCAATCAACTGGTTTCCTTATATAGGACATTTTTGACCAATCTGTATCTGATTGAATTTGACTTTGTAAAGTGCCTTGAGATGACATGTTTCATGAATTGGTGCTATATAAATAAAATTGAATTGAAAACTGTCTGCCATGTTTTTTTTTATTTGACGCGTTAGGAGGCAGCGGTGCCGGGCGGTTCTTACATCCTGGTCGATGATGCTCTCAATCTGCATCGGCTTCATGACGTCGGTGATGAACTGCGGGTGCGTGTAGGCGTCTCTGATCTTCTCGTGGAGCAGAGCTCTGACGCTGCCCTGCAGACAAAAATAAAGACATTCATTTAGGAAATAATGTTTCAAAAGCTCGTCCAGTGCTCAATTACGCGCGGACCTAGCTGAGTTCCTGACCTTAAACTTGGGGCTGATGGTCTGAGGTTTGTAGCTGACGTTCAGGATGGGAATTTCACCTGAAAAGGCAGACGGCAGGTCAAACCTTTGGTTCAGTAAAGCTACCACTCATGAGAGAGAAACTCACCTCCTCCGTCGGGTCTGAGTCCCCCAGCCAGCATCCGGATGAAGGTGGTCTTCCCTGTGCCTGTACGAAACACGTATTTCAGACTGCTGCTCTGCCAGGACCTGGTTCAGGACTGGAAACAGGACCAGCGGCTTACCGTTCTCTCCCAGCATCACCATGATCTCAGAGTCTGTGAACTCTCCGCCTTTGATGTCCAGACTGAACTCGCCCATCGTCTTCCCCATGTCTGGGTACTGAAAACCAGCACAAATAGGCCTCCTGTTAATCGCTTCCTGTTACCTGTATCTGCTGAGTAACTCGACGGGCGAAAAGATCAAAGTTCTTAATGAGAGAAAATAAAAGGTGGTTAAAAAAAAAAAACAACAGGAGAAAAAACCCAAATTACAGCCGTTCAGACCTATTTTGTCTGAATTGGGGGCTCGTCCGGGATATGCACTACAGTCTTTACAGGAAAATTGCACTTTAAAAACACAGTGACAGAAATCTGTATAAATCTAAGTGAATACAGACCTGGTAGTGCCGGAGACGCTTCACTTCCTCCTCGTTTGCCGTTTCGGCCACTTTGAAGACCAGCGAGGTTTCCCGAAACCTGAGATTCTCCGTGGGAACGTAACCGTCCAGGAAGATGTTGATACCTGGTAGATTAAATGTTGGGGGTTAGAAGACAGGGAATAGGCTTTAGTACCATGGACCTCTATATCAATTAAAAAGCAAAACACATTATGAGCAGGACATATAAAGGGCTTGCCATAAGGTCTCTGTGGGGCTGATATAGACCCAACAGCTGTTATCCACTAGGGGGGAAAAACACAAAAATGTTTTACCTCTTTAAGCTGCTGATTGAAAACAAGCAGGTCAGCCTCCTATCAATGATTATTGCATTAATTTGGTATGGAGTGCTTCAGATAAAGGCTAAATCTGCTCTTTCTAGCCTTGCTTTGAACAAAAATCATACAGTAGTTAATGAGAGCAGCATTTCTGTCACTTACTGCAAGTAGGGCTGTACAATTTAGCCAAAAATCTACATTTTTATATATTTCAATCATAATTGTGATTTAATTTAAACTTTTCTCTGTATTAAGCACAAGTCCAATCCAACTTTATTTATAAAACACACACAGACAAAAGTATTATACAAAAAGGACAAATATAAACAGAATGAAATTCAGTAATATTGAAAAAAAAAAACACTGGCAAATAAAATCAACAAACACCAACATCCTCGAGTATTAAAAAGTGAAAAGATGAGTCTGCAAAAGAGATTGCAGGATGGGGCAAGGCCATTTAAAGACTTAAAAACAAATAAAAGAGTTTTAAAATGAATCTAAAATTAACAGTCAACCAGTGAAGTGAGCTTAACATGGTTAAATGTTTCAGCTATTAGTCGTGCAGCAGCACTTTGCACCGTTAAAGATCCACATGCACCAAAATAAAGAGCGTCACAGTAATCCAGCTGAGTGGTCACACATACTTTATTTAGGCCAAAAAAGCTGGACTTCACAACATCTGGCTATCGAAAGTAAGACGATTATCTAGTTTAAAACCCAAGTTTGTGGCCACTAGCTTTATAAAACGACCAAGATAGTCCAGGCCACCAAAAAAAATCATCTCCTTTGTCTATTTTTAACTAAAACTTAAAAAGTTAAGATATTTCAGAAGAGATCTGACGGAGGCTGTGTTTCGCCTCAGTGGCACGTAGATCTGGAAATGTTTATAATCAGAATATTATTATTCAAGAGAACAGCTTTTTATTGAGTTGGACGTCAATCCTTGTTGAACATAAAGTGAAACCACCAAACAAGTCAATGTATTAAACACTTTGACCGCTACTTAATGCTGTGGAGACATTCCTGGAAGTTTCTGGGAAAAAGTATGATTGTATAAACTCTAAAACAAATAATAAAATTACATTATCTCACTGCTGCAGCTCTCTTCCCTTGCATGTGGAGAAAACCCACTTTAAACACATTAATGACACCTAAATGACGCGTCTGATCCATCAATTGTTATGTAGCCAAGAATTACAGAGCTCTGCGATTTGGAAATTGCATTTTTTAATTTGCGATTATATTGTAAATTAGCTCTGGACAATAATTCAATAACGATATATATTGATCGATAGACGCATATCGATAATAAAAAAAAGGGTCAATAAAAAGTTCAACAGAATAACTCCATTCCCTCCTTTTGCATTATAGCCAATCATGTAGGTTAATATGACATCCTCCCAACCAATCACAACGCAGACCCAGGAACAAAGCTCCTTCCCCTTCAAAGAGTTCAGAGAGCACATGTTCTTTTTTTTCTTTTTTTAAAAACTTGTAGTTCTGGTAAAAAGTTGGTTCAATAAAGGGTTGAGTTTGAATTCAGTGTTTGTGTGTCTGAATCTAAAAATAGGTTGCTAAGCAACAGCATAAAATGGCCAGGGCTGCACTTCAGATATAGGTTTTGAATTTGTTGATGATTATAGATATTGATCAATATGATTCCTATTTTATTGATATACTTTGTTTCTATATCGTCCAGCAGCTCTACTTTTTGTCCGTTGTTACGTAGACAAGCGATTACAGACCTCAGCGATTTGGAAATCGCGTCTTTTAAATTGTGATTATATCGTAAAAGCGATTAATTGTGCAGCGACGTGTATTTCCCCCCCCCCGACGGTTCTGATTTAACAGGGAGTCTGAGTTTCACCTTCTCGGACGCTGAAGGGCATGGTGACGACTCCGTAGGCGCTGGGGACGCCGTAAAGGCAGCAGATGAAGTCCGACAGGTAGTCCAGCACGCTCAGGTCGTGCTCCACCACGATGATGTACCTGCAACCAGCGACACAGGTGAGCCGCTGCGTCTGACAGCAGCCGGCGAACGCGGGCCGGGCGCTCACCTGTCGGGGGTGATGAGCGAGCGGATGGTGATGGCGGCCTTCAGCCGCTGCTTGACGTCCAGGTAGCTGGACGGCTCGTCGAACATGAAGCTGCGGCGGAGGAGGAGGAGAAGCGAACAGACGCGTCAGACTCTGGCATCGGCTCTGAAGTACGGCCAAAAAAAAAAAAAAAACAGGCGGGACTCACATGTCGGCCCTCTGGATGCAGACCACCGCGCAGGCGAACCTCTGCAGCTCCCCTCCGGACAGATCCTCCACGTTTCTCTCCCGCAGGTGACTCAGATCTGCCCGCACACAGCATGGGGGGTTAGAGGAAAAGCCACCGGCTGAGCCTGGCTTCTAAAAGACGCGTTTCTACCTAGCTGGTTGCAGATGATGTCCTGCGTGTCTGTGTCGTCTTTCCGGCTCAGGATGGCCCCTACTGACCCCTGCAGGCGGAGAAGAGCAATTACAGCGGGCGGCGTGGGGGACACCTGACGCAGGTACGTGGACGGAGACCACCGACCTTGACGGTTTTGGGGATCTGGTCGACGTACTGCGGCTTGACGATGGCCCTCAGGTCGTCCTCCAGGATTTTGGTGAAGTAGTTCTGCAGCTCAGAGCCCCTGAAGTAGGTCAGGATCTCCTGCCAGTCTGGAGGGTTCTGACACGCAGACAAAATACATTAAAAAACAGAAAAAAAGACACAAAACTAAAAGTAAAACAAAACTACCGTATTATTTGGACTATAAGTTGCTCTTAAAATCCTTAAATCTCCTCATAAATTAATGGTGCGCCTTATATCTGATCACCGATGTGATTACTGACTGATTTTATGTGGTACAATAAGCTCTAAAATCATTAAAATTTGTAAGTATGACTTTGGTTAGCAACAATTGATATTAGCAGCATTACGGTACACTGTGTCACTACCTGATAGGACCCCTGAGCTGTCTACCAGACTGCCTGACTGTAATGTCTAAACTAGAAGTGCATTCATGTAAGGCAGCCTGACAACAATAAACCTAGTAAGTTAATTAAATATAAAAGTTTAAGTTTATTTTGGCCTTATGTTGGGAACAGAGCAGCGCAGCTACTCTGTTCTCTTGACAGAGACAGATAGAGAGCTGTGGACGTGAAGGCACTGTAAAAAGGGAACTAAAAGTAAGTAAAATATTCTTAAAATTTATATTTTTTTCCTTGATTTGAGCAGCTAAATAAGACTATATGCCAATGGAATGAGTATTTTTACCCCTAAAATAAGATAATTAGACACCCTGCACTTGAAATAAGATGAATTGTTCTTATTTAAGAGCAAAAATCTCATTCTGTTGGTAAATAGTCTGATTTAGCTGCTCAAATCGAGGACAAATACACATGTTTCAAGAACATTTTACTTACTTTTAGTTCCTTTTTTGCAGTGCGGAGTGACATTACAGTTGGGAAGAATATTTAGTGGGTCTTATAATCCGTAAAATACGGTCAATAAAAGTTTTTTTTACAACTTCAGGTAAAAACTGTAAACAGCCTAAAAGCTGCAGATAAAAACCAGGTAGTTACTGATTAAAACTTCTAAATTTATACATATAAATCTGTTAAAGTGTTTCTAATCTGAGCTGTATCTTTAGCACTGCAAAAACAGAACTAACAATAAGAAAATTCTTCTTGAAATGAAAGTATTTTTCCTTCATTTGAGCAGGTAAATAGGACTATTTGCCAATGGAATAAGATTTTTGCACTTAAAATAGGAACAATTCATCTCCATAATCTTATTACAAGTGCGGTATGTCCATTTAGCTTATTTTAGGGGTAAAAATACTAATTCCATTGGCAAATAATCTTATTTACCTGCTCAAATCGACAGCAAATACATTAATTTCAAGAGAATTCTACTTATTTTCAGTTCTCTTTTTGCAGTGAGGGTTTTTTAAAATATCAGCAGGTTTGGTGCCTGAACTTAAAGAAGTCTAGAGCCAAATAAACCAAGCAGCTAATGTCCTGATGATACAGCGTTAAAGTTTAGATCAGAAAACTAAAGCTGGACATGACAGCCTGGAGCTCCTCAGCCTGTCAGCATCCCTGCTAAGTCTCACATCAAACTTTCCCAGGTTGGGCTTCTGTTTCCCGGCCAGGATCTTCAGAGCCGTGGACTTGCCGATCCCGTTGGTCCCCACCAGCCCCAGCACCTCGCCGGGTCTGGGGATGGGCAGCCTGCAGACAGGAGGAGAGCAAAACTACCCTCAGTGTCGCTGCGTCACGCTGGTCCTGAAGGGAGGAAGACCAGAGGAACCTCAGAGGAACCTCAGAGGAACCTCAGAGGAACGCTGAGGACGTTCTGCTGCTTCTGGTCCATGTTCCTTCAAGAACTGATGGATTCTAACCTCCACAGGAACGTTTGACCTGAATATAAACCACGGCTACGTCTGGACGGAGGAAGGAAAGACAGAAGGGAGGACGGGACACGAGCAAAGAAGATGGAACTGCAGAAGGAAGGAACAGAGGGAAGGAAGGAAACAAGGAAGGAAGGACAGGAAATGAGGAAACCTTTTTTGTCCACAAGAAAAGGTGGACAGAGGACAGAAGGACACTAAATGAACAGAGGAAAGGACAGAAGGACACTAAGTAAATGGAGGAAAGGACAGAAGGACACTAAATTAACAGAGGAAAGGAGAGAAGGACACAAGGAAAGGTGGACAAAGGGACAAAGGAGAGGTGCATACTAAATAAACAAAGTAAAGGACAGAAGGACACTAAGTAAGCAGAGGAAAGGACAGAAGGACACAAGAAAAGGTGGACAAAGGACAGAAGGACACTCAGAGGAAAGGACTGAAGGACACTAAGTAAATGGAGGAAAGGACAGAAGGACATGAGTGAAGGTGGACAAAGGAGGGAAGGACACTAAGTAAACAGAGGAAAGGACAGATGAACACTAAATAAACAGAGGAAAGGACTGAAGGACACTAAGTAAACGGAGGAAAGGACAGAAGGACACTAAATAAACAGAGGAAAGGACAGAAGGACACTAAGTAAACAGAGAAAAGGAGAGGAGGACACCAAGTAAATGGAGGAAAGGACAGAAGGACACTAAGTAAACGGAGGAAAGGACAGAAGGACACTAAATAAACAGAGGAAAGGACTGAAGGACACTAAGTAAACGGAGGAAAGGACAGAAGGACACTAAATAAACAGAGGAAAGGACTGAAGGACACTAAGTAAACGGAGGAAAGGACAGAAGGACACTAAATAAACAGAGGAAAGGACAGAAGGACACTAAGTAAACAGAGAAAAGGAGAGGAGGACACCAAGTAAATGGAGGAAAGGACAGAAGGACACAGGGAAGGCAGCCTGTGGACAGATCAGGAACGTGTGGGACAGATCAGGGACGTGTGGGACAGATGAGGGACGTGTGGGACAGATCAGGGACGTGTGTGGACAGATCAGGGACGTGTGGGACAGATGAGGGACATGTGGGACAGATCAGGGACATGTGGGACAGATCAGGGACGTGTGGGACATTGTCTCCGCCCTTCAAGGGACCCATGAGCCTGACCCCGGCGCTGCGGTTAGAAGACGCTGACCTGTGCAGCTTGAAGGAGTTGGCGCAGTATCTGTGGGTGGTCTCCTTCTCCAGGTTGCTGGGGAGGTTGACGATGGACAGCGCCCCGAACGGACATTTCTAGGAGGACAGGGAGGAGGACAGGGAGGAGGTGAGAGACGGAGCGTAGGGAGCGTAGGGAGCGTGACGAGCGTCCGTCCCACCGGTGGAGGCGTTACCTTGATGCAGATGCCGCAGCCTATGCACAGAGACTCAGAGATCCACACGATCTTACTCTGGGGAGTCACCTCGATGCACAGCTTACCTGTGGACACACACAGTCAGCCAGCGTCCCCCGTCCCCCCCCTCAGTGGGACGGACACTCACCCATGCGGACCACCGGGCAGCTCTTCTTGCACTCCTGCCTGCATTTCTTAGGCTTGCACTTGTCGTGGTTGACGATGGCGATCCTGGTGTTCTTGTCCGCCATGACGGGGACGGAGGGACGGACGCTGTGGAGCTGCAGGACGGGACGGAAAGGACAGAGGAGTCATCACACCTGTGACCTCTGACCTTTACAGAAACAGAAAAACTACCGCCAACACGTCCGCAGAGAAAGAGTGCAGCCTAAATCTCAGTAGATCTCAGTAGTCATGAGATCTACTGACTCCTGATAGGAGGAGATAAAATCTAACCTGGACAGAAAAGACTTTTTAAATAAATGTAGAAATAAAGACGCAGCGAAAAAACTGCAGCGCTGTACTCAGAAGTCCCGTTTGGACCCGACTTTAGAGAATGAAACCAACAGGAACATGAAGTCTGAAGCGCCTGAGTCTCTCCTGTACAGCAGCTTGACATCATGGCCGCTTTCTGAGTTTCTGAGTACCGTGTTTGTCAGAATATAAGTCGCATCGGTCAAAAAAGGCGGCATAAAGAGGAAAAAACACAACATATAAGTCTCATTTATTCAGACAGAGTAAGAGTAAAAACTGACATTTAATCTGGTAAACCAACTTATTAAATCACACAGCTGCACCTACAACAGGCTGAATATTATAAAACAGACCTGGGAGGATGAATGGAGTAAATTAGTAACTCCAACCAGCAGGTTTTATCCAGAGCATTTCAGAGTAATGACCCGCTACGCTGAAAATTACACCTAAATTAGACCGTAAGCGTAATGGTGCTACGTGCTAGCAGTACGACATGGAATTTTCAGATCTACATAAAGCTGACGTACATCAGAGAAGCTGTAAACCGTGCAGAGCTGTTAGCTAGCACTAGCTGCTGTTAGCTTCACAGACATCAGAGCTGTTAGCTAGCGCTAGCTGCTGTTAGCTTCACGGACATCAGAGCTGTTAGCTAGCGCTAGCTGCTGTTAGCTTCACAGACATCAGAGCTGTTAGCTAGCGCTAGCTGCTGTTAGCTTCACGGACATCAGAGCTGTTAGCTAGCGCTAGCTGCTGTTAGCTTCACAGACATCAGAGCTGTTAGCTAGCGCTAGCTGCTGTTAGCCTCACAGACATCAGAGCTGTTAGCTAGCGCTAGCTGCTGTTAGCTTCACAGACATCAGAGCTGTTAGCTAGCGCTAGCTGCTGTTAGCTTCACAGACGGCCCAATAACAGGTTCTGTTGCGTTCTGGTTCCTTTAAGCTGCATCACACAACGCTCTGCTGCGTGAATGCAGACTGAAACAATGAAACAAGAAACACGTGTTCAGTCTTTGTTGTCTATAAGTTAATGTTTTAATTCATTACTAAGTGGTACAGAATAGTTTTCACAAGCCTAGATCGCCCTCTTGTGGCTACAGACGGTAACGTTTACTCCTTGGTTCATCCTGGTTAATATGAATTACCATTTAAATTTGATACTGAAGTCACACCTGACTGAATATAAGTCACAGGATCGTGCTACTTGTAATACAAAGAATACGATAATTATGTATTCTGGGCCGCTGTCGTCCTCTCCATAAATTTCATCATGGTAACAGATAATAGCAACAAAACTTCTTGATTCTCACTGCAAAAATAGAACTAAAAATAAGAAAAATCTTCTTGAAATGAGAGTATTTTTCCTTGATTTGAGCAGGTAAATAAGATTAATTGCCAATGGAATAAGATTTTTGCACTTAAAATAGGGACAATTCATCTCCATCATCTTATTTCAAGTGCTGTATATCTAATTATCTTATTTTAGGGGTAGAAATACTCATTTCATTGGCAAATACTCTTATTTACCTGCTCAAATCAAGGGCAGATACATTCATTTGAAGAAAATTCTACTTATTTTTAGTTCTCTTTTTGCAGTGCTTGTGTATTTAGATCTCTGTCAGTGGTTCTGGTTGTTTTAGCTGCCTGACATCCTGGTTTTAAAGTCTGGGAAACTCATTTTGTTTCCCCCGTCGCCTCCTTCCTATGAGGAGGTGATCAGGGAGAAAACGCAGGAGCAGGTTCTCCTCCGTCCTGCTTCATCCTCTCCTCCAGTCTACAGGACAACCATCTTGTGGTTATGGACAGTAATGTTTACTCCCTGTTTCATATTGGTCTGTATAATTTATCATTTTAATTTGATATTTAAGTCACAGGATCGACCAAACTAGGGCTGAACGATTTTGGAAAATAATCTAATTGCGATTTTTTTCTTAATATTGTGATTTAATGTGATTTTTTTCCAGTTTAATTGATCATGTCTTTTTAAACATATACAAACAACAAATCATTTTATTTCCTCGCTGTGCAGATTAGTTGCTAAAAGAGCCCCAGCATCCAAACTCAGAGCAGAAATGATTGCGTTCTGCCTACAATGTATTTCAACCAAAATTGCAATTTTGACTTTTCTCTGCATTAAACCACAAGCAACAAAAATGGCTTCTAAATAAAGATGTTTGTAAACAAAGACTATTTAAAACAAGAACTTTTAATGTTTCTATTAATCAGAATATTATTCAAGAGAACAGCTTTTAATTGATTTGGACATCAATCCTTGTTGAACATAAAGTGCAACCAACAAGCAAGTCTATGTATTAAACTGATTGACCTCTACTTAATGCTTTGTATGATTATATAAACTCTAAAACAAGTAATACAATTAGATTATCTCACTGCTGCAACTGTCTTTCCTTCCATGTGGAGGCAAACCCACTTTAAACATTTTACCAACACCTAAAGGACGCGTTCTGATTCCCTAATTGTTACATAGCCAAAAATTGCAGACTCTGCGATTTGGAAATTGCGTTTTTTTAAATCGCGATTATATTGAAAATGCGATTAATTGTTCAGCCCTAGACCAAACTATGAAAAAATGTGATTTATAATCCAAAAAATACGGTATTTCCCCTTTTTTTCTGGTTCTCAGTCTGATTCTTTCTCCCACTCCGGCCCATTATTCTGGTATTTACGGTAAGTAGCACAAACGTCTCACCACATGTGTTTCATTTGGTGCCTTGATAAATATTTTCATGTTTTCTAGGGTCTTAAGATTTGTGAAAAAGCAACAGCAGCTGCCGGGTCCCCGCCCGTCTCCGTCTGAGCTGTGGCTGCAGGATAATCAGCCAGATGAGCCGCGTTTTAAACCTTCGTCTCAGTTCTCAGACCAGAGCTGCCTCTGTAGGCTGGGAGCAGGTTACTCTGACATTACGGTCACATTATTATCTGTGGCTCAGGCTGACAGCCCCGCCTGGACCCCAGACAAGATCATCTGGAGCGGCCCCGCCCGCCCCAGCATTCTGTAGCTGGTAGACAAATTATTCAGATTTATCCTTTAAACACAGAAGCCAACAGCGCTACGGATAAACAGCCGACTAAATGCATTGTTATAGGTGATAATCTGAAGAAAACTGGACATTTCCCCCAAATTAATAACTAAATATGTATTTATGCATACTTTTAACGTCACAATTTATCACTCAAAGTACAGAATTTTTCTGACTATACGTCGCACTTTTTTTCATAGTTTGACTGATACTGCGACTTATAGTCAGGTTAAACAATATAGAAAAATGCATATTGATAAAATAGAAATATTGATCAATATCGATGATTATCAACAAATTCTAAACATAGATTTTAAGTGCTGCTCTGGGCATTTTATGCTGTTGCTTAGCGACCTATCTTTAGATAAAGACAGAAACACTGAATCCGAACTCAACTCTCTATTCAACTTTTTACCAAAACTGCAAGTTTTTAAAAAAAGAAAAAAAGAACATGTGCTCTCTGAAGGGGGCGGGGCTTGATCCCTGGGTCTGCGTTGTGATTGGTTGGGAAGATGTAATGATTAAAATTAACCTGCATGATAGGCTAGAATGCATAAGGAAGGAAAACTGTTATTCTATTGAACTTTTTATTGACCCCTTCATCGATAAAATCTATGGATCAATATATATCATTACTGAATTATCATCCAGCCCTACCTTTTTCATAGTTTGGTCGATCCTGCGACTTATATTTCAATTTTAAATGATAATTCATATAAACCAGTATGAACCAAGGAGTAAACATTACCGTCTATAACCACCAGAGGGCGCTCTAGGCTTGAGAAAACTATCCTACTGCTGTACCACTTAAAAATTAATTGAACCATTAACTTATAGACAACAAAGACTAAACACATGTTTGTATGTTGTTCAGTCTGCGTTCACTTAGCTGTAATGTATATTGATATACATCATATATCAAAAATTTAATTTTGCCTTTATTGAATAAAGTTATATTGCGATATATTACTGACATCACTGAACTATAGACCACCTCTAATTAGTGGTGGGTAATAGATTTAAATTCACGAAAGAAAAAAAACTGTTTATATTATTTCTGGGCAGTAAATTAGTGAATTAAGGGGGGAAAAAAACAGGAAAATTAGCTCCTATAAGCATATGCAGCTGACAGCTTTAATGTGGTTACTGCTGGTGCATTGATCTCATTAGGCTGAATCCTTCAGAATTTCACCTGCAGCTGCTTTAATTCAGACCCTGACAGACAGGAATGTGATTTAAAGGCCTGATCAGGATCAGCTCCCAAGCGTGGAGGAGCCACTGTGACACCCGAGCCTAAAAACTGCCCGACTGACGCCTGATTTAAGAAGGAAAAGTATTTAAAATGCGCTTTTCTGCCGTGGCTGCGTCTGTTTTAACCGGTGGTGAAACTATTAGCATGATGCACCCACATCCAGCTAACCCACGGGCGACGTGTCTACACGAAACGTGACGGGCGGTGGCGAGCGGCTCGATCCATTCATTCCAAACCGAATCACACGCCGGACTCACTAACCGACCCACGCGTGTCACAAAACACGGAGACAACGCGCTGCTAAGCACGCAAAAAGCCATTAGTCGTTGATAAAATGGGGATTTTTGATAAATAAACCGCGGTTCAGGCTAACATCCTCTCGTCGGTGGGAATATTAGGACATTTCTGGCTCCCCCTGAACCCCAAATGAACGTTCGGGCGACAACTACGCTTCCTGTTAACCAATAAGCTCGAACACGCGCACTTTGGTGCATAATCGTTCAATTTAAATCCTGAAATAGAGGCTGAAACGCGTCATATGGGCAGGTAGCAGGGAATGCTAAATGTTAGCAGTTAGCTGCAGGCCCGCGCCGTGTCAGCTGCTCATTTCTATAGCAACAGACGCCAAAAAGCGAATAAAATCCCGCGTGTCAGGTGGGAAAACTTACCCTCTTCGGCTCCCTTAGTCCGTCTTGGGTGAAAATAAAGTAGAACTCGCGTTCAGAAACAAATATTTACGAGTAAAACGTGTTTTTTTCCCCCCTTCCAGCAACGTGTTTCACCTGAAGCCGGCTAGAAAGATGGCGGGAGTGACGTACATCTTCCCGCGACACGGCGCCGGTGTGACGTTGTCAACGAGCGACACGGAGCGGGAGCAAGGAAACTGCAGAAAAGTGGCAGCTCGTTAGGTGTTTCTTATACGTTTTTAGCCTTAAACTATGATCTGATGTATTCACGGTGTCTTTGGAGGATCGACTGAAAGCTTGTTGTGAGTTCGGCCTCCAGAAGTTTATGATTAACTGTGTATTTTGTGACTTTAAAGTAGTTTGTTGTGTGAAGACGTTAGCTAAAAGCAGCTAGCTGTGGCGTTTCCAAAATGTAACTTGTTGTTTCTGTCGGGATAAGAGGCTCGGAGTTAGGTCTGTGGCACGCCGAATTTTTCATACGGTCCAGATTAACGTATTATAGTCTCTATAAAGAACATTTTAAGGTGTTTACATCAGTTCAGGAGTAAATAAGTCTAAAACGTGCAAGGGTTCTGCGTTGCTGCTTAACGTTGTGGGGCTATATTTAGCTAAATATCAGTTTTCAGCGGATAAACCCGAGGATTTATACCTCTGCATGGTTACAGGATGGCCACCCCGAGCAAGACCCCACCGGGAGCCGACCCGAAGCAGCTTGAGCGGACCGGGACGGTCCGGGAGATCGGCTCCCAGGCGGTCTGGTCCCTGTCCTCCTGTAAGCCGGGTAAGAACCAGTGTCCAAACTTTACGGCTTTTGGCCCAAAATTGTTCACTAGAAAGCGCTTGAGGGCCAAAAAATGAATACAAAATAAATAATATAACCAAAAATATGGTTATGCCCAACAAAGTATGATCATTTTAAGAAAATGTAATAACTGGATGTAGCTGGATTTTTTTGTGTGTGAAGGAAAACCTTTTAATTGGAGCTAATCTATTATAGACAAGTGAAAATGTTTAATTGAATGTTTGGTACAACACAAAACATTTGCCTTTTAATAAGCACACTTTTTTACGTTCGCTTTAATTTCATAGCAAATAGGGCGACTTTTACTCAAATGCAAAATCTGATTGGAATTCATTTAATAAAATAGGCCAAATTTTTATTGAAATTCAGTTGGAGGGCCACACAAAATCAGCAGAGGGGCCACGCTTTGGACACCCCTGCTCTAGAACCACTAAATGTGGCGGTGGTGGTTTGTAAAGGCGCTTCCTGTGCGCAGGTTTTGGCGTGGATCAGCTGAGGGACGACAACCTGGAGACCTACTGGCAGTCAGACGGATCCCAGCCTCACCTGGTCAACATCCAGTTCAGGTACCTGTCAAAGAGAAAGTAGCTGGTTCGCCTTCAGTCTGCATGTCGAAAAGATCAACCTAGATTGAGACAGCAAGCAAGAACCTTTTGGAGTCAGGTTTATTTTTTTTAGTTCTGGCTGTAAAAATCCAGAGCGCTCACACCGGTTCCCCTAAAACAAAGGTGACAGATTAAAGGGCCTAAAATGTTAAACTGCTGTTAGAAATCACTGAATTTACGCCGCCACATGTCAAAGTTAATACTTTATGATCAGCGTTTTACTCTGTACTGATGTTTTTTAGATTCAATTTTTGTTTTTACAGAAGTCATCATCATAAAATTAATTATTGGTGATATTGTCCCTTTTTTATAGATCACTATTGAGCTATTATTTCTTTCAGTAACTGAACAGAGAGTACCTTAAGAGTACTCCCATCTTTTTTCACATTGAAACTTTCATGATCCTAAAAATACGGTACTAAGAAAAAGATGCGCACAGCATGATGATGGCTCCATGTTTACCGAGGGAACGGTTCAGGCTCAGGTGTGATGGTGGCTTTACTTCACATAAGTTTTAGCAGACCAGTGTTTGTAACATAAACTCCCGGAAAAAAATGTGGAATTGGGTGTTTTTTATGTGACAAAATGTGGAATAAAGTTCCAGGGAAACTATAGTTTTATGGTCACACGGTGTTACTCTGTGGATAATTAGGATTTGATCTTAAAGAAAGCTTAAAGGACAAAATATTTAGCAGAAATAAACCATGTGGAGGTTTGTTTTTATCCAATCTGTTCGGGAGAAGCTCTACGGTCTTAGGCTGGTTATAATTTTAAAGGCCTTCTCTCAAGCAGAAAATTACCTTGTTTGACCAGTAATTCAGAAATGTCAGAGCAGAGTCCTGTAGCTTTAGCGGCTCGTGTTAAGCTCCAGGCTTCTGTGTAAGTCGCTGAGCGTTTTGGCCTGATTGTCTGCAGGAGGAGGACGACGGTGAAGATGTTGTGCATCTACGCCGACTATAAATCCGACGAGAGTTACACTCCGAGCAAGATCTCCGTCCGAGTGGGCAACAATTTCCACAACCTCCAGGAGATCAGGGTAAGGCTGTGATTGGTCTGCGCGTGGCGCCCAGGCTGCCGCGCCTCTGATTCTGTGACCTTTGTCTCAGCAGCAGCTGGAGATGGTGGAGCCCAGCGGCTGGATTCACATCTCCCTCTTAAACCAGGTAAAGGGGAACGGCTTCTGTTCTTACCTGTCGGATCTCTGGTTTTAGTGTTTGATGAAAGCACGAAGAGGTGGAAGAACTACCGCATTGTTCAGACTATAAGTCACAGTTTTTTTTTCCATAGTTTGGCCGATCCTGCGTCTTATATTCAGGTGCAACTTGTATATCAATTTTAAAAGTTAAATCCTACTGACCATGAACCAAGGAGTAAACATTACCGTCTATAGCCACAGGGGGACGCTCTAGGCTTGTGAAAACTATCCTGCTGCTCATTAAAAATGAATTGAAACATTAACTTATAGACAACAAAGACTGAACACGTTTCTATGTTTTGCTGTGTCAGTCTGCATTAATCTAGCAGAGCGTTGTGTGGTGCAGCTATAATAATAATAATAATAATAATAATAATAATAATAATAATAATAATAATAATAATAATAATAATAATAATAATAACTAGAACTGCAAGCAGTTATTAACGGGTTCCAAGCCCACGCACCGCCCCCTTTGAGCATGTTCCTGGACTTTAGCGTTCAACACCTCCTGACCACTGTCGGTCCGGGTCTGACAGACCACCTCTGATGTCATCACCCTCAGCACGGGCTCCCCTCAGGGCTGCATCCGGAGCCCCTTGCTGTTTACTCTGATGACACACGACTGCACCCCCAGGTTCACCCCCAATCACATCATGAAGTTCGCAGATGACACAAACTCATCAACAGCTCAGCTGTGGAGATGGTTAGCAGCACCAAGTTCCTGGGGGTGCACATCACGGTCAATCTCACCTGGTCTGTGAACACCACGTCACTGGTGAAGAGGGCACAGAAGCGCTTGTACTTCCTGCAGAGGATGAGGAGAGCCCACCTGTCCCCGCACATTCTCACAACCTTCTACAGAAGTACCATCGAGAACATTCTGACCAGCGTACCATAGAGAGCATTCTGACCAGCTGTCTCTCTGTGTGGTGTCGAGGCGGCAGCACCTCCGACTGGTGGAAAACAACGGTTGTCAAGCTTCTGAAGTTTGCGCACGACACCACTCTCATGGGATTTATCTCTGATGGTGACGAGTCCACCTACAGATGGGAGGGTGACCATCTGGTGACCTGGTGCAGGGAGAACAACTTAGAGCTCAACGCTGTAAAAATAGTGGAGATGGTTGTGGACTTCAGGATGAACTCAGCCCCAGCTACCCCAACACCCTCTGTAACTATATATAATATATTTCAGTCATCAGTCAAGTCAAATTATGTTGCGAGTTCAGTTGTTTTTTTCTTTTCTTTGTTCAGTGGTTCATGTTGTTACCACTGGCAAGTTCACGTCAGTAAGAAAAATGGAGTTTGTCAATGGAGGTTCAGTTCTGCTTGGGGCACAGGCTCGCCATGTCCTTTCAGAGAGAATCCATGGAATCTGATCCAGTAGTCTGATCCAGCTTTTTGATCAGCAACAACAAAAAAACCTAGCCTGCACACGATAATACTATTATTGCATTCAGCTAAATAAACTCACTTTATCAATTTTTACAGCATGGTTTTTTCTTCATTCCTCACATTAACATTGTGATGTTTTACATGCACTTTAAATTTTTTTCCCAACTCAAAACACCGGAATCATCTTTAACCCATGTAAAACAAAAATATAAAATCCTTTTTAATTATGAAACTATGACCTGCAATTTAACAAATTACGGCATATGTTTTTTTAATCCTCTTCCAAGTCTTTGTAAATCATGAGATGAAATACAGTTATCACCTTACCAAAGAGCATGAAATCCTTCTACATCCAATACTCTCCATCATCATCCATTGTATGGACCAAACCCAGCGCTGAACACAGAAATGTCGGACTGGATCAAATACTGCGTGTGTGATGTGTTCAAGTACCTCGCTCAACGTAAGAATTTACACATGTACAGCCTCAAGCTATTTAACTAAGATGTAAATGAGGTTTAAAATGTCTAATGTTTAGTTTGATATTAATGAACAGTCATAATTTTAATTTA
Source organism: Fundulus heteroclitus (assembly GCF_011125445.2). Lineage (NCBI taxonomy): Eukaryota > Metazoa > Chordata > Actinopteri > Cyprinodontiformes > Fundulidae > Fundulus > Fundulus heteroclitus. Next base: position 34,089,421 of record NC_046374.1, read on the forward strand.
CATGAAGTATGTTTGAACTAGAAGAATTAACAGTGGGATGTTGATAAACTGACTGTATATTTGTATTGTAGTGCTTAACCATAGATTTACTTCTGAGTCAGTTAGCTTGCAGTTGAATTCATGATCTAGAGACAGGAAGATGCATTCACGGAATGGAAGTCAGCGCAGTTAACGTGGGATTGCGCAATCCCAGGGGAGGCCAAGATCGCTGGCTTGGTGGCGCTTCACTATCAAGCGCCACCAAGGATTTACGTTAAAAATAGTGAAAAGTCTTCGATTTTAAAGAGAATATGATAAAAAAATAAGGAAATTAGATTAAAAAAACAACTATTATTACAAATGACTGCGTGAATCACAATATATATTATGTTATCATTATTCTATATTTTCTTTATTTCCATGATTGCCTCCACTGAATGCATGTAACTGCTATCTATAACTATAACCCATAAACTCTGCACAACATTCGCATATTTGCTCATTTTGCATCATTGCATCTCCAACTAGCATTACAAATCCTGTCGAAGTCTCAGTTTCTAAATGCATTCTCGCACAAATGCCCTTTGCACAATCAATCCAGTACATACAAATGGTTTTAAAAATACTTACCTGTACACTGTGACTTTCTCATGCATTGTTTACACTTCAATTGTTTACTTTTAAATCACTGCTGCACCTTATACTGTAATTTAAATTGACTGTAATTTACAAGCTGTATTCTTGCACAAATTGCCCTCTGCACAATCAATTCTGCATATACAAATGTTTTTTAAAAATACACACCTGTACACTGTGACTTCTCCTGATTTGTTTGCATTTCAATTGTTTACTTCAAATCACTGCTGCACCTTATACTGTAATTTATTTTACTGCAATTTACAAGCTGTATGCAACGGAATTTCATTCTGTATGCACTCTGTGCATACAAAATGACAAATAAAGTTTTCATATTCTCTTTAAGTGTATCTATCCATATTACATTATAGCGTTACTTTTTAAATAAGTCTGATCCATATCTGAACTATGGATCGTTGCATATGTTCTTGCCATTACTTCTACTTTTTCTTCATTTGTTAATGCTGTTCCTTCTTCATGTTTTAGAACTGGATATGTTCTCTCTGGTCTATTTCCCTTCATTTTCTTAATCATTCCCCATACCTCAGCTATAGAAGTTGTTCTGCCTATTGAATCACAAAAATCTCTCCATTTTGTCTTCTTTGCCTTCTAAATAACTTTCCTTGCTTCTGCTTGATCTTTTTTATATTCAATTAAATTTTTTAAATTATGTGTTCTTCTCAAAACTCTAAAAGCTATCCTCCCATTTCAAGTCTCTGCTCCGCTTAGAAAAAACACAGGATGTGACGTCACTTCCGGTGATGTGCCCAAATATGGGCATAATGGCCGCTCTGTTCACAGTTCTGCATGGCAGAGCTCCTATATGATGAGAGCTTTGAACTGATCACAAACTTCAAAAATTTGTTAAAAATCAACGGTTTGCTCTAAAATTCTGAAAATATTCATGGATCTCAAAGAGTGCTTTATCTAACTATGTGATTTTTTAAACGCCCATTAAAAAGAGCGTTTCAAAGAAAAAAAATATTAGCCTTTATAGTCTTGCAAGTGTGAATTTCAAAGTCTTTGAAATAGTTCAAAATCGGCTGGATTTTTACCAAACTGAAGTAAACATTTAGTCTGAATGTGCTTTACAAATAGTGGCCATTTTTATTGGGATTGAACAATATTTGTGGAAAATACATTGATTTCTCCATTTTACAAACTTTTAAAAAATCAGAGTGTGCAACTTTGAAAAACCTCAATACATGCAGTGAGAGAATTGTTACACCTTATTCATGGAATACATCCTGAAAATCTGAGATCGTTACACCACAAAATTGATTTTTAGTAATTTTTTGAAGTTTTATAGGTTTTTTTCACACTTTTGGAAATAGGCCCCGCCCACTTGTTTCAATCATTACCATATTTAAGACTTTAGTTAAGGGCTATTACTGGAAGGGGATGAAAAAGGTTTTGTAAAAATCCGATAAGCCATTCTTGCGCAGTAGATTTCTTGACATCACAGCGCCCCCTAGTGATGGACGATCCTCAAACGCGGGTCACATGTGCAAAATCTTATTTGGACTATGTGTTATGAAGGACATGTCAAAATCTGTTATAGTTTTAGAATAATCAGCAATTACATTTAGAGCTAGCTAGCTAACCATCACTTATTTTAGCGTTACTTTTCGAAAAAGTCAAAATTAAAAAATCCGCCATGATAACTTTTTTTATTTGTCCATTATATGGTTATATATGGAGTTTTGTGCGGATTGCACAAAATATGTAGGAGGAGTTTAACAAGAAAGGTTTAACCTTTGTAGCCATGTAGCGCGAAAACTAGCTGGGAAACGAAGGGTGTGCCAATTCCCTTTATTTTGCAGAATCATCCAATAAACAAAGTGCCATCAAGTTTTTGAGTGTAGGACCAGTAGTTTGGTGGTTATAGGCCAAAACGCATTGTCCTTTGTTATAGCGCCCCCTAGTTGTTGAGGGGTCTGAATTTCTGGGTTTGAGTAGGGGCGCACGTTCTGAACTTAGATACCTGATCCAATTGATTCGTTACAAATCCACGTGGGCTCCACAACGCGTTTTAATTCCGTAATAATAATAATAATAATAATAAATAATTTAAAAACACTAGAAAAACAATAGGGTTCTCTGCTCACAGAGCAGACGAACGGCATAGCCGTTCGCCTGCGCTGCGGGCTTGGAACCCTAATAAATAGAACTTTATTGATCTCACAATGGAGAAATTCACTTCTGCATCTTAACCCATCCCTTTGGGGAGCAGTGGGCTACCACTGTGGGGCGCCTGGGGTGCAATCTGTGGTTAAGGGTCTTGCTCAGGGACCCAAAGTGCAGGCAGTGGGGATTGAACCAGGTACTTGCAACATTCTCAGAGAGCAAGCGCACTGCTTGATGTCCAGGTGCGGTACAACTTGGCTGATTCACATGAGTTTTATGTTGCTTTGTAACATCCGTGTCGTACTGTTAGCTTAGCATGTAGCTACGCTCACGGTCTGATTTAGACGTAATTAGACCGAAATGCTCTGAGAACTTTCCCGGTTGGAGTTGGTGGCTTTGTTATACTAATTTAGCCGATTCAACCTCCCAGGTATGTTTTCAATTCAATTTTAGTTATGTAGCGCCAAATCATGATACACGTCATCTCCAGGCTCTTTCCAAAGTCAGATTCCATCAGATCCTCCAGGTTGGTGAGAAAGTTTCCTCTCTAAGGAAACCCAGCAGGTTGCATCAAGTCTCTCCAAGCAGCATTCACTCCTCCTGAAAGAGCGTAGAGCCACAGTGGACAGTCGTCTGCATTGTTGATGGCTTTGCAGCAATCCCTCATACTGAGCATGCATGAAGCGACAGTGGAGAGGAAAACTCCCCTTTAACAGGGAGGAGAACCTCCAGCAGAACCAGAACCAGGCTCAGTGTGAACGCTCATCTGCCTCGACCCACTGGGGCTTAGAGAAGACAGAGCAGAGACACAGAAAGCACAGAAGCTCACATTGATCCAGGAGTACTTTCTATGTTAGAGAAGACAGAGCAGAGACACAGAAAGCACAGAAGCTCACACTGATCCAGGAGTACTTTCTATGTTAGAGAAGACAGAGCAGAGACACAGAAAGCACAGAAGCTCACATCGACCCAGGAGTACTTTCTATGTTAGATGGTAATAGAGGATGATCTGCCTCCCCTGGATGATGTCACAGCTGACAGAATGCCAGACCAGGTGTACCTTCTGTGAAAAGAAAAAAGACTGTATTTTACATTTTAATAAACGTATGTAATCAATCGCAGAGGCGTAGTTCCAGATTTCCCCACCAGGTGGGGGTGTTGTTTTAAAGACGGTGGTCCTAAAGCAGCGGCGTTGGTTCAATCCTGTGTTTCTTCCAGCGGACCAACGAGCCGATCAGCACCTTCATGATCCAGATCGCGGTGCTCGCCAACCACCAGAACGGCAGAGACACGCACATGCGGCAGATCAAGGTGTACACGCCCGTGGAGGAGAGCTCCATCGGCAAGTTCCCGCGCTGCACCACGGTGGACCTGATGATGTACCGCACCATCAGGTGACCCCTGGGGGGGCGGATCTGGAAGGTTTGGGAGGCGGGAGGAGAGTTGATGGAGGCCGAGCTGCTTTAACCAGGGAGTCAAACTGGGTTTGGAGCCAAAGTGCCAACGGTTCTTCTGGGTTAGATTTTTTTTTTTTTTTTTTTAACTGTGAAATAAATGATTGTAAACTAAAATGTGACTCTTGATTTATGAGTGAAACAGAAATATCAGGTCTCTGGGGGGAAATCAGCAGATAATCGCATCGGTTCTATCCCAAGAAGCCACAGAACTGCTCCATGAGACAAACTCTGACCCAGTGGCCTCCAGAAATGTTTCATAGGGGGGTCAGATGGGGGCACACTAAAACTAAAAGCCATAATTTCAGGATTTTATTCTACTGTTGCATTAAACCTGCCTGTAGAAAACATGGCATGAAAACTGATATTTATTTAAAAGGGGACAGATAGGGCATTGGGGCTTGCTCTACAGCCGATCTTGCGACCTGACGTCACAAACTGGGAGGAGGCAGTACTGTTCTTCACCAAGATGGCGGCCCCCATAAACGGACCTTCAAATCAAAATTACTCTTAATTAAAAAAGCTTATAATTTATTGAACAGTAGGTAATAATTTTATATTTAAAGTACTTTCAGCAGTTTGAATTCTGATTTTGACCGGACTTCTCCTTTAAAGACGTAAGTACCGTAAACACCCACTAATATCTTTTGGTTTATTGTTTGATTTTAAATGTTACTAATGATCTAATGTGCGTAGACCAGGGGTCTGAAACCTGTGACTCTGGAGCCACAAGAGGCTCCTAATAACTTTGGCTACAAATTATATTTTTATGATGGTATTTAAATTTAATAATGATAATAAATGCAGGTATTACCAGTTTTGTTCCCATGGAATAATTGCTTTTAATTTTCAAGACAGAAGGATGCTAAAAGCACCAGTAATATTTAATTTTAAATCATCATTAAGTTGGAAACTGATTATTTTTACATCATTATCTACAAATATCAACATCCCAGCCATCTTTTTTTTTATTAAACCTGAAAAGGGACATAAAAGGGCGTTTCTTTGACAATGACAACATATTCCCTACAATAACTTATAAATTGTCTTTTTTCAAAAGGTCATGCTATATTGGTGACTCTGAACCAGTTTAATTCAGCTGGTCTGAAGGTAAAGGTTGCAGGCCCCTGACATAGACCAATAACGGTACAGTTAACATTTTGAGCTCAACAACAATTCCTTTTTATTGTGTAATTATATTAGGAATAAGGTGTACATTTATTCATTTACTGAAAAACAAAACAATTAGTAGGGGAAAATAGATACTGGCAGATACAAATAAAAGTACAATGGTGAAGAAGAGCGGCTGCCTTGCTGGCTGTGCATGATGGGATGAAATGCTAAACTGATGCTACTATTTATACCCAGTGGAGCTAGCAGGCTACGTTGCTTTGTGAAAGTATTTACAGCTGTTGAACTTTCTCCATTCGTCACGTTGACACCAGAAAAGGAAAGTGATCCGTCCGTTTTCTCAGTCCACCTCCTCCCTGGTGTTTTCCAGGCAGGTTGGCTCCTGTAGCGGCCGGCGACACCCGCAGAACCTGGGCTGGTCGCCGGTGACTGTCATGGTAAAAATGGATGGTTGTCAACATTTTTGAAGACATTAAGCAAATAAAAAAGCTGTGTGCCACACTTTTCAGAACTTTATTTGCAAAGAAAAAATGTGTTACTGTGTTGGTTTGTCATGAAATCCCACTAAAACGCCTCACACCGCAAAAAGGAAACTAAAAGTAAGTAAAATTGTCTTGTAATGAGTTTTTTACCTTGATCTAAGCAGGTAAATAAGATTATCTGCTAATGGAACGAGCATTTTTACTCCTAAAATAAGATAATTGAATAAACTGCACTTGAAATAAGATGATTTGTTCCTATTTCAAATGTGCAAAAATCTTAAATTTATTCCCAGATGATCTAAACGTGCTGGACCACCCAGATGTGGTCCGGGCCTGGATAGAGATGGTGGATAGAGATGGGCCTGAACCACAAGGGTCACACTTTGCCGTCTTGGGTCCTTGGTTCTGGTTCCAGAGGATTGCTTCTACATCCGTGTATAAAAGTTGAATAATGCAGGTCAGCAGACGAAGGGAAGACCAAACAAAGCGAGGGACATTGTACTATGCGCCTGCAAACCTTCAGCCTCCGGGTCAATGATCCGTCTTTGCAGAATTTCCTTGACCTTTACATTGGAAAGGTCCTAATTCTGAATAAAGGTAGCTGAAATAATTTCTTAGGGTAGCTCTAACCTGCCTTTTTAGCACCTCAGGATGCCACAGCTGGAGAACGTAGCTGGGTCTGATCCTGGGAGCTGACCCCGTCCCGGTTAAGCAGAGGATTGGACGGAAACGGTTGAGGATCCTCGGGTTTTTCCGTCCGTGGTTCAGTTTCCGGAGGATCGCCGTGTACGTTTATCCAAGAAAGCTGGAGGAGTAAGTTGGAGGCTGATGTGTGGCGTTAGAAGAATGATTGCTGAGCTCCTGACGTCCCCTCTGACCTGCCCCCTCCATGCGAGCAGCTGCACTCAGGGAGGAGAAGACACCTGCTGTCGGCTTCTCTCTCCCCGGGTCCGTCAACGGTGGCGTGTTTTCTGCGTGGGACTGTAAATGTTTATATGATGAGGTGTGAGTGACGCTGGGGGGAGGCTGCGGCCTAGCCAAGGGTTCTGATTACTTTATCTCTGCTCTGGGTCTTAATAACATGCTGGAACTGGGTTCTTTTTATTTAATAAGTAACCGAGGAATCAGTTATCATCAGCTGTGGAGGTGGTCAGCAGCACCAAGTTCCTGGGGGTGCACATCACGGACAATCTCACCTGGACTGTGAACACCACATCACTTGTGAAGAGGGCACAGAAGCGACTGTACTTCCTGCGGAGGATGAGGAGAGCCCACCTGCCCCCTCCCATCCTCACGACCTTCTATAGAGGCACCATAGAGAGCATTCTAACCAGCTGTCTCTCTGTGTGGTGTGGAGGCTGCAGTGCCTCCGACTGGAAGAACGTGAGGAGAGTGGTGAGGACAGCAGAAAGGATCATCGGGGCTCCTCTTCCCTCCATAAAAGACATTTCATCTCAGCGATGTGTGTCCCGAGCCCGTAACATCATCAGAGACCCCTCACACCCCCATCATGGACTGTTCTCCCTGCTGCCCTCTGGGAAGAGGTTCTGCAGCATCCGCTGCAGGTCCTCCAGGCTCTGTAAAAGCTTTTTCCCTGCTGCCATCAGACGGTTGAACTGCTGAAGCTATAACTGGACTCTGTACCACATGTGTCCTGCGTTGTTTACATTTCAATTGCTGAACTGTGAAATCACTGCTGCACTTTATCCTGAAACTATCCTGCAAAGTTACTTTATTCTGAAATCCACTGCAATTCACTGAAATTCATAGAAAAACATTCGCTACTTATCAGCAGTCAATATGGATTCAGAGCAAACCGGTCAACATCGCTGGCCGTAACTGACTTAATAGAAGAAATAACCAACGCAATAGATAGTAAGAAACTGGCAGTAGGGATATTTATAGATTTAAAGAAAGCTTTTGATACAATAAATCATGAAATCCTACTTAAAAAATTAGAACGCTATGGAATTAGGGGAGTAGTTTCTGACTGGATGAGGAGTTATTTAAAGAGCCGGAAACAATTTGTGAAATTGGGAGATGTGGAATCTGATTGGCAGGAGACTGTCTGTGGAGTACCACAAGGATCAGTATTGGGACCAGTTTTATTTAATCTTTTTATAAATGATATCAGTAAAGTGTCCAATGTATTAAAATTTATCTTATTCGCTGATGACACAAATATTCTAACCTCAGGAGATAATTTAGAGCATCTTCTCTCAACAGTCACTTCAGAGATTATTAGTAAGTTAAAGATATGGTTTGACCATAACAAATTATCCCTAAATTTGGACAAGACGAAATTCATGGTCTTTGGGAACTGTTATAAAAATATTGAAATTCAAGTTCAAATAGAGGACGTAACTCTAGAAAGGGTTTTTGCTAATAAGTTCCTCGGTTTAATAATAGATGACAAAATCAGTTGGAAACCTCATATTCAACATTTACAGAGTAAACTCAGTAGAAGTATATCCATATTGGCCAGAGCTAGACATGTATTGAATGCTAAATCACTTCATACTCTATATAACTCTCTGATTTTACCATATTTATCATATTGCTGTGAAGTGTGGGGAGTTAATTACAAGAGCTCTTTACATCCGGTAACCGTCCTACAGAAACGAGCCATTAGAATCATCCATAATGTCGGTTATTATGAGCATACAAACCCGCTCTTCATAATATCCAGAATTCTCAAATTTGACGACCTTGTAGAATTTAAAATGGCTCAATTTATGTTCAAGGTATCAAAAAAGTTGTTACCTGAGCACATACAGAGCACGTTTTCTGAAAGAGAAGGGGGGTATAACTTAAGGGGTCACTCAATCTTCAAGATCCGCAATTTTAGAACAACAAGGAAAAGCTTCTGTATTTCAATTAAAGGTGTAAAGTTATGGAATAAGTTACATGAAGATTTAAAACAAAGCAATAGTTTAACACAATTCAAAAGAAGGTACAAAGAGGTAATTTTCAATAGATATACACATGGGGACAGAAAGCAATAAGGTGTGTATTGAAGATAATAACTTGGTGTAAGGGTTTAGAAAGATAAACCAGCATAAAATGGGGAAATGTATAGGTAAATATTAGTAACTGTTACTTCAAACTGCCACTTTGATTTTGATTTTTTTTTAATGACAGTAGGACTCTAAAGTCTCAAGTGTTTAGGGGTAGGAGTTTATAAGTTCTCACTTCTTCCTACCCCATTTTGAGCATGATATGTTAACTGAAACAAAAATCTGTATTTTCTCTTCTTTCTTATGCACTTCTTGTTACTGTGCACTATTTTATTTTTATATTTGTATCATGTTCATGTTCGAATAAATTTCATTTCATTTCAAAAAAAAAAAATTCTCAAGCTGTATGCAAATGAAATTTCATTCTGTACGCATTCTGTGCATACAAAATGAATATAAAGTTTGTCTAAGTTTATCACTTCCCATAACATTGGCGAAGACCAATCAAAGAACCTTTATCTCGTCCCTGTAAGGCTTCACCGCGCTACTAAAACCAGCAGGCTGCATGCAGGAGCTGCGAGAACGCCTCAGTCCAGCCGTCAATGGTCCCGTTTGGCTCCCAAACAGCCACACCTTCTTGTAGTCTTTTAATGTGGTCTTTACCTTCAGTCTTCACGTGTTTCTGAAGGTCTTCTTAGGACTTTGTCGGCTTCAGACTCGTTTTCAGTTTAGCTTTAAGAACAATTGATACTTAAATAGATTAAAACAAAGCGTGGCCCCATTGGAAGGAAAAGGTAAACTCCTGTTCCTGGGTTTATGTCAGGATGGCGGTGCAGTAGTAGCATCTCTGATCACTGCAGACTGGCCACCAGAGGGAGCCAGAGATGCCGGAGAACTGCAGAGAAGCACCGGCAGCAGTGACCCAGTGTGAGGCCTGGTTTCTGAGGCGACTGGGTCTGTCACAACCAGGAAGTGTTACTCCTTCCTGAATCACACTGATGTGTGCATCTTGATCGAATCAGAACACCCAGCTTGGTGAAAACACATAAAATCACGCAGATAGACCAGACTTGTCTGGAAGCTACAAATACTGCATATATGCACACAGTACGTACAACACCCATAAAACAGTCAAATGAAAATGGAAAGAAGTTGTTGGTAGTGTCAGAAAAAATATTGTTTTTAAGTGGTAGATTTACCTTTACTGCACAGAGTGACTAATGAGGGACAATAAAGGAGATTTCTATTCTAGTCTACCTCAGAAATAAAAAAGAAGAGCCACGCAGGGGCTTTAGTCCTTGTGTTGACAATTCTCTTTTTGTTTTAGATTATTATGCACAGTCATCAGATGCAAATTAACTCTTTGCTTTGGAGCTTTATTAGCTTAAAGCTTATAAAACAGATCAGCTAACTTCATTTTGGCATAGTCAAAAGTAGAGAGTCAAAGTGAATTCAGTCCAATTAGGAAAGAATGCGACTGAAGGAGGGTAGATGTGCTTAGAAGCACAGTCCTCCTGGGTTTCTGCATTGCAAACACGGATCTAAATATAAGTAAAACGTTCTTAGAATTAGTGTTTTTGTCCATGATTTGAGCAGGTAAATAGGACTTTCTGCCAATGGAGCAAGTATTTTGACCCCTAATATAAGATAATTAGATATCCTGCACTTGAAATAAGATGCTGAAAATGGGTTGTTCCTATTTTAAGTGCAAAAATCTTATTCCATGGGCAGATCATCTTATTTAGCTGCTCAAATCAAGGACAAATAGACTCATTTCAAGAACATGTTACTTATTTTTTTGTTCCGTTTTTTTGCAGTGCGTGTGATAAGATGGACGCCACAGAGGGTACTTCTGTCGAAGAAGATCGTCAAGGTCAGATGATTCTGCAGTTGGTGGTTGAAAAAAAAAATATTTTCTTAGATGAGATTAGGAGAGATGTCTGGAAAATCATTGTCCAGGGGGAAAAAAGGTGAACGCTAGCATGAGTCAAGGTTTATCCTGCCTGGAGAGCATCCTGACTCAACTCAAGAACAATGCTGTGGATAAAAAAATGGGATTAAAATGTCTCTCAAGATCAACTTTCTTTCCAGAGATCCAGGAAATATCCAGAGATCTTTTTTTTGTCTCAAACATGATGGAGCACTTGTCCTGCGATGGACTGACGACCTGTCCAGGGTGTACCCCGCCTCTCGCCCATTGACAGCTGGAGATAGTCACCAGCACCCCTCGTGACCCCACAAGGGATAGACGTGTTAGAAAACGGATGGATGATGGATGATGGAGCACTATATCACAAAGTCCTACTGAGAACTGGTGGTTGGTTCTCAAAAAGCAGGCAGATAAACAGAGCCCAACAAACCGACCAACTCCAAGCAGGAATCATTTCCCTTTCCTATCTTTAGATTCAGATTTGCATCTGGCCAGGTTAGACAGAGGATGCGTTATTTCCCTGACGGCTCGCACACAATCAGCTGTTTGTGTGTTTTTCCTGCTAATGTAATTGATGCAAAACGCACACCAACACCAGGCCGGTTTCATCTCGCTAAAAGCACAGCTCTGCCTGTTTTTTTACGAGCGCAACGCACCGGCATGATGATGCTCAGCACGAAGCTCTGGAGAGACCCACATAGCTGGATGTGCTTCCTCACACAGAGCAGGTGTTTGTGGGTTATTTTTTTTGATCATATATCACATATGTATATATAGACCAGCCTGCCTGGTGGTTTCTTTGTGACCGATGGGGGTTTGAAGAGATGGAGGAGATGAAACAGGCTGGCATAAGCACAGCGCAGTGCTACGAGCCCAACGTACATACACAACAAATCAGCCCTCAGTGTGCGGGAGAAGATAAAATAAGGTTTACACACAGCGTAGTGGGGCAGGGTGGTATGCATACAGGATGAAATAAAATAAAGGAGCTCTGAGCCTGAGCAGCACACAGAAAAACACAACACAATCATTTTTTGTAAAGGTCTAGGTCTTGGTGTTCTGTATATTTAAGTTATTTAAGTGTTTCTTATTTAAATTATACATATTATAATTTAAATAATTATAATTGTGGTATAGCTCTGTGTTTGCAACACAGAGCTATACCACAAGTCCCTGGTTTAATTTAGAGCTGAGTTCTTTGAAGCCCAACGTTAGGAAATTGGAGAGAAAATGGCGCTCTACACATCTAGAGGAATCTGACCTAATCTGGTTTCTCTTCAGTACAGTTGCTAAACTTACTCAGTCATAGCTCCGTGGATCCATCCATTTCCTTTAGCTCTTAGCAGTAATGACTTTATGGGATTCTTCATAAATAAAATTGACTCCATTAAAAATAAAATAATTGGCATCCTCCCAAACATGATTACCTTGTCCTCAGTAAGTGAGGCAGCGTTGGAGGAATCTTTAGAACCTGCGCAGTGTCTGAACTGTTTAGACGCAGTAGATCTTTCTGAGCTATCTAAAATTTTAGCTTCATCTAAACCTTCTACCTGTATGTTACACCCAATCCCAACCAAGTTGTTTAAGGAGGTATTCCCTCTGATCAGTGGTCCTATTTTAGACATGATTAATCTGTCCTTAGTAAATGGATATGTACCACAGGCTTTTAAAGTAGCTGTTATTAAACCTTTACTTAAGAAACCATCTCTTGATCAAGATGAGCTAATAAATTACAGACCTATATCTAATCTCCTTTTCCTCTCTAAAATTCTTGAGAAAGTAGTTGCTAATCAACTTTGTGAACATTTACAAAGTAATGACCTACTTGAGGAGTTTAAGTCAGGCTTCAGAGCTCATTATAGCACTGAAACAGCTCTGGTGAAGGTCACTAATGATATTCTCATGGCCTCAGATAATGGACTTGTGTCTATACTTGTCCTATCAGTGCTACATTTGATACAGTTGATCACAATATTCTCTTAGAAGGCAAGGCAAGTTTAGATAGTAACAAGACGATTCAAAGTGATGTACATGAACAATAAAAGAAAGCATTATAGAGTAAAGAAAAAAATTACAGCGACAGAGGGAAAACATTACTGAGGAAAGCACATTGCAGTGGAATAATAGCAGCAGACCAATATATAAGACAAGTTGGACTAGAAACTTCAACATTAACATTTAAAGGCAACTCTAAACAAATTGGTTTTAAACATTGATTTAAAGAAACTCAGGGTTTCAGCATTTGTACAGCCCTCTGGGAGTTTGTTCCAGATAAGTGGAGCTGAGGAACTAAATGTTTATTCTTTGTGTCTGGTTCTGGTTCTGGGCATCCAGAGTACATTTGGGCCAGAAGAACTTAGTGGTCTGGATGGTTGATACACTGATAACAAGTCTGTGATGTATTTAGGTGCTAAACCATTCAGGGATTTATAGACTAACAGAAGTATTTTAAAGTCTATTCTCTGAGATACAGGGAGCCAGTGCAAGGACTTTAGAACTGGGGTGATGTGCTCTTCTTTCTTAGTCTTAGTGAGGACACAGGCAGCAGCGTTCTGGATCAGCTGCAGCTGTCTGACCCACTTTTTAGGCAGACCTGTGAAAACACTGTTGCAGTAATCAATTCTACCAAAGATAAATGCACGGAAAAGTTTTTCCAGATCCTGCTGAGACATTAGTCCTTTAATCCTGGAATGTTCTTCGGGTGATAGAAAGCCGACCTTGTAATTGTGTTTAGATACTGTTGGAGGTTCAGGTCTGAGTTCATCACTGCTCCCAGATTTCAGGCCTGATTGGTGGTTTCTAGCTGAAGCAGCTGAAGCTGTGTGCTAACTTTTGATCACTCATCTAATAGTCAAAAGGTATTTATTAAGTTTTGTTTTCATTGAACTGTAGAACATTTTGCCACATCAATGCATTGCTTTCTTCTAAGCATTTACTCAGTGCTGCCAGACAGGACTCGCAAAAAAGAGATAAGAAAAATAATAAGCAATATGGTCCATCTGTTGGGTTTCTGCAATTTTCTCACCAAGTGAAAACACATCTTTAGAACCAATCTCAGCACCACTTGATCTACTCTCAGTAGTTATTGTCGGTTATTCTAACCATAAGCTGCAGAAAATACAGGCAAAGTTGCTCCCTCTGTGTTTATTCCCGCTAGCTCCCACACCAGCCTAGAGTAGGAGAGACCAATATCCAATATGGTGCCGACGCAAAATGTGCTCCAGCACGTAATGAGGCATCTACATAATAATAATAATAATAGAATGTCTATGGTTAATAAGGCTCAAGCTAACAGCTAGTAAAATATAAGCTAACAGCATCTAAGAATCATGTTAACAGCTTCTTCATGGTCAGATTAAGAGCAGCAATGGCAAACTAATTACTAAGAGTCAAGATAACAGCTACTCAAGGTATGTTGAAGGTCCTGTGCACATGACAACAGTCTACTGAAAGTAAAAATCTTACAAACAACCTCAGGTTGATTTTGCATGTGGGTGAGTCTTTTTGCATACGCCCAAACACTCCCTGTTTAGTCTCTCTACTGCAGTCATACTGCATATGTGTCAGGGCTTCTTCATACAGCGAGGTTCTGTTTTTCCTGTGTACACTGCAACGGATACCGGAATGATTTTAAATCCATCCATTGTGTACCCATTTTCATATCATATGGTTTTCAGAAAAAAGTGTTTTGGTGTACACAAAAAGCGGAAATGCAACAAAACTTTTCTTTTTAACCAAAAAACGTCATGTGCATGGGAGCTAGCTAATGAGCCAAGCTAATAGTGACTTGTCAGATTCAAGCTAACAGCTAGTCAAAGTCAAAGTTACTATGTATGGTAATTAGAGTTCAAGAAAGAATGATAGCGATCAAGGTTCAAGCTAACAGCTAGTCAAAGTCAAGCTATCAGGCAGTGACCATCTAATTAGCAGCGAATCTGAGACAGAATACTAGCTAGTAAGATTCAAGCTAACAGCTAGACACAGTCAAAGTGACCATATATGGTAAATATTAGAGTCCAAGACAGAATAGTGGCTAGTAAAGTTCAAGCTAACAGCTAGCCAGAGTCAAGCTATCAGGCAGACCATCTAATTAGCAATGAATCTGAGACAGAATAATAGCTAGTAAGGGTCAAGCTTAAAGCAAGTCAGTCAGCAACTGCTAGTAGTAATAAAATAAACATTTATTCTTGGTAATTATTGTTGTCATAACCCCACAGCAGCTAATACAGAAAAATCCTGAATGCAGCAAAGCTATTTACATACATATCTGACTTTCAGTGGCAGCTAGCTGTGCTGTATTGCTAACTTTAGCCTGTATGTAAACCTGGACATTCAACAGATTTTTAACCCCCAGCTGTTTTAATTCTCTTAATTTTTGTTCAAATATAATGCCACCACTATAACATCTTTATCATCATCTCCATTTTCAATGTTTGCTGCTATTGCAGTTTATAGCACACCTAACTTGTGTTAACCTCTATGTGGGAGATGTAGCAGATTCTCTGTTTCTGTGTGTTGATGAGATTTAGATGCAAAATAATATACAGTACAACATTTTGGTCAAGGCAAAACAGTTTTATTAATGTAAGTTATGTACAATATAAGATGACATAATATCAATTGTAAGTACAAGAATCACAAAAAACAACACTACATTTTGTCTAGTAAAATATAGAAAGATAATTACATGTGGGTTTGCTATTTTTACAGTCTATATCTAAGCATCACCATCTGTAAACCCGAACAATACTAAAAACAAACTTTTTAAAAGTGCCTCCCATTAAGTTTGATTGAGAGTTGAACTTTCAATATTGAAGACATATTGGAAGGATGGAGTATGGAAACTAATTACACAATTAAAACAATTATAACTATCAAAATTTGATTAACTTAGCTGTATCCCTTCCTGGATATGAAAAATTGAAGGGAAAGAATCTAATCCCAGTATGTAGAGGCTGAGTGAATTTGGTCTGGATTCTATGAAGGAGAGTCATGGTTTCAGAGACATTGTAGAAAGACAGAATACCTGCTCTGTGATCCAAGTACACTCCTAATCTGGAGGAAACTGGACCTGAGACATTGCTTTGGACTTTGTTATACCTGTATGTGTAACCTTTGTTATCACATCGTAAAGCCCAGGAATTGTCATTGAATCCAAAGGCACATTCCTGCAAATTACCTACTCTTTTGATATTCTGGTATGAAACTGCCAGTTCAATACCTCTTCCTTCCCACTCGACCTCCCAGTACCAACGTCCGGTCAGACTCTCTCTACTCAACACCTGAATCGAAGCACTGAATCTGTCTGGATGGTCAGAATAGGGCTGTTTTTGTTTCATCAAAGTTGCTCTTCTTTCCTCCTCAGACAGCAACAGATTTATGTTTGCTGTGTTTGGATCCAGAGTGATTTCCCGAAAATATTCTAAAAACTCTGCTCTGGTCGTTGGTTGTGGTCTTAACAAAACATCCACTTCAGTGACTGTCAGTGAGATGTTTGTCCATGTACCTCTCATTACGTCCTGTATTTGATCTCTGAGCTCTGACACAGCTGCTGTCACATCCTTAAAGTATCT
The DNA here is from genome assembly GCF_011125445.2 of Fundulus heteroclitus. NCBI lineage: Eukaryota > Metazoa > Chordata > Actinopteri > Cyprinodontiformes > Fundulidae > Fundulus > Fundulus heteroclitus. The sequence continues at coordinate 34,105,690 of NC_046374.1, forward strand.
CAGAGGACGGATATTGACGCTGGGTGAGTGTGTAGACTCACTGAGTACTGACAGTGAGGGGTAGTTGTGGAGAAACTGGTTGTGATCCTCTGTGCCTGAGAGCTGCTCCAGATCAGCGTCTTTCCTCTTCAGCTCAGTGATCTCCTGCTCCAGCTTCTCCTGAAGCTCTTTGACTCGACTCACTTCAGTTTCCTGCTGGGATCTGATCTGCTGCTTCACATCAGACCTTATTTTCTGGATGAGACGCATCATCTCAGTGAAGATCTTCTCATTGTCCTCCACTGCTTTTTCAGCAGATACATTAATGGCCTCCACCTCCTGTTGAAGCAGCTTCACATCTTTCTCTTCGTCCTGGATTCTCTGCTGGATTTGTTGTCGTCTCACCTGGAGCTCCTTCTGCTTCTCAGCCCTTTCTGCTGCAGCTGGGACGGTTTCGTGTCCTTTATGTTCATCCATAGTGCAGAGATAGCAGATACACTGCTGATCAATACGACAGAAGATCTTCATCACCTCATCATGACGAGAGCAGATGTTCTCATGGAGGTTCTTTGAGGGTTCCACCAGCTTGTGTTTCTTCAGACCAGACACATTATAGTGAGGTTGGAGGTGATTCTGACAATAAGAAATTAAACAGACCAGACAGGACTTGACAGCTTTCATTCGCCTCCCAGTGCAGATATCACAGGCCACATCTTCAGATTCAACATAGCAGTGATCAGGATTAAGTTGATGTCCAGCTTTTTGAAACTTTTCCACTAAAGCTTCCATCTTTGTGTTTTTTACCAGGACAGGTCTTTGCATGAAAGTCTTCTTGCACTGAGGGCAGCTGTGGGATCTCCTCTGGTCCTCCCTTTCCCAGAATGCTTTAATGCAGTTCATGCAGTATCTGTGTCCACAGGGAATAGTCACTGCATCCTTCAGTGGATCCAAACAGATGGGACAAGAGAAGTTGTTTCGGTCCAGCTGAAGTCCTCTCTGCGCCATTTCTGCTCCTAGTAACGACTGTTGATATCAGGAACAAGCACTCAAACTACTTTCTGTAAATAGTGGTATCAGTGAATGTTCACTAATGCGCAACAGTACATGTTGGCTACACCCTTAAATATCCATCATATGAGAGGGAGGGTGGGGGAATAGCGTCGATGGGTGGAGCTTTCTGTGGTTTTCTAAAAAGAGGGTGGAGCTTTGATACCCAGGAAAAGAAGAAGATTGGCACTTTGTCAGAGTGTTTATAATAGGACACAACACTTAAAACAACGGCAGTCCAATGCCACTAAACAGATAACTCACTATCATTGATAGAAACTATAATTCTACATGGCAATAATTTACTAGCAGGTGTTGAAGAGTAACAGAAAAACATGCTGCTGCTTCTGTGAGACCAGTCATTGTATAAAAACATGGGCATCAAACAAGCGGCCCTTATTTAAGGATGAAACAAGCAACTATTGCACATGCCGATTTATAGTGTAGCGCTCTCTGAAAACCTGAATAAAATGGGTTGTTATAGACATTGTTCAGAGGAGCAGTATTCTATTTTTAAAGGGAAAATATATTGAATGAATTCAAATTCAATTCAATTCAATTTTAATTACATAGCGCCAATTCAAACCACATGTCATCTCAAGGCACTTTACAAAGTCAAATTCAATCAAATTATACAGACTGGTCAAAAAGTTTCTTATCCAAGGAAACCCAGTAGATTGCATCAAGTCTTGATAAGCAGCATTCAGTCCTCCAAACAGCCACAGTGGACAGTCGTCTGCATCGATGGCTTTGCTGCAATCCCTCATACTGAGCATGCATGAAGCGACAGTGGAGAGGAAAACTCCCCTTTAACAGGGAGGAAAACCTCCAGCAGAACAAGAACCAGGCTCAGTGTGAACGCCCATCTGCCTCAACCAGCTGGGGTTAGAGAAGACAGAGCAGAGACACAAAAAAATAGAAGCATAGAAGCACACATTGATCCAAGAAGATTGGATATAGGTAGAGCACCATTTTCTCTCCAATTTCCAAACATTGTGCTTCAAAGAATGCAGCTCTAAATTAAACCGGGGAGCCAGCTTCCTATGAATAATCACCTTCTTTTTCAAGGGGACTATGTTGTCTAATGCAAAACGCAACAAGGAAGTGACACCATCAACAAAGGCGTCAATTTGTGAATGGGATGAAACAACATTGCTGCCATCTGCCATTTCTGTGATACTGAGGAAATTAAAAGGGGGACAGATCCTTTAAAGTTTGATACAGTATTATCTGATAAAGATCTACTAAAATGAAACCTTATTTTGGGGGTGGAGAACTCAGTTAAATTTAAATCAAAGGTTATTAAAAATGGTCAGATAGGACAGGGTTGTGAGGAAATACTGTTAATTCTTCACAATCAATGCCATATGTCAGTACAAGGTCCAAAGTATGAAGGCAAGAGTGGGTAGGTTTATGCACATTTTGAGCAAAAGCAATTGAATCTAGGATAATATTAAAGCCTACTTTAAGGTTATCACATTCAGTGTCAACATGAATGTTAAAATCCCCCACTATAATAACCTTGTCAGTGTTTAACACCAAATCAGATAAGGAGTCTGAGAACAGATCCAAAAACTGAGTGTAAATGCCTGGTGGCAATACAAAACAAGAAACAGAAGAGGTTTTATTGCTTTTCAGTTTGGATGAGGGAAACTAAGGGCTAAATGCTCAATTAATTGGCCTGAGACTAATTAATAAATCAGACTGAAAGATGGTTGCTACTCCTCCTCCTCATCCTGTAGTTCTGGGAATGTAGAAATTTAAATAATCAGAGGGAGTTGACTAATTTTTACTAACATAGTCCTCTTGTAGCCAGGTTTCTGTGAGACAAAATCTGATTTTCAGAAATTTATTCATTAACTAACAAAGTTTTTGGAGGGATAGACCTTATATTTAATAAACCACATTTAATTGTTTTACTTTTTTGATTCATGTTAAATCATTTAGATTTTTATGATTTGCTCCTTTTAGATCCGTTTTTAGTCTGTTCAGTTTTGGCGTGGGAAAGATGCTGTCTCAATGGGGTAATGGGTGGGTAACAGTACAGAAGCTGCAGAGAGGTGTGTTAAACTACGGCTCTGCTTCCTGGTCTGGACCCTGGGTTGTCAGCATTTAGGAGAACTAATAAATCCGGCCAGATTCCTAGAAAGAAGAGCTGCACCATCCAAAGTGGGATGGAGGCCGTCTCTCCGGATCAGACCAGGTTTTCCCCAGAAGGATTGCCGGTTATCAATGTAGCCCACGTCGTTTTCAGGACACCACCTAGACAACCAGCGGTTGAATGATGGCATACGGCTAAACATGTCATCACTGGTCAGATCAGGCAGGGGACCAGAGAAAATTACGGAGTCCGACATTGTTTTAGCAAACTTACACACCGAAGCAACACTAACTTTAGTGACCTTCGATTGGCGTGACTGGGTGTCATTACACCAGCGTGAATAACAACCATAGTCAAATGGCTGGCATTTGTCTATGGGAGCATAGTCAAATGGCAGGCATTTGACTATGGTACCTGGTGTCTCTAGTTCCACGTTTCTGACTATATAGTTACCAATCACCAAGGTCGGCTTCTCAGCGGGTGTGTCGCTGAGTGGGGAAAATTTGTTAGAAACGCAGACGGGTTGGTGGTGACCTTGGGGCTGGAATCTAGAGCTATGTTTCCTACGAACCGTCACTTAGCCGGCCTGGTTACCCGGCTGCTCGGGTGCTTCTGGAGGGCCGCTACGTGAAGGTAATTTATGTGGCTCCTCGCTAACAAAGGGGCGGCTATTAGCTGGTATTTAACAGCACGGAGCCAGGTCTCCAATTCTGACACCCTCAACTCCAAAGCTACAAAAACGCTACATTTGTTACATCCACCATTATCACTAAGGGAGGCAGGGGAATAACTACACATTACCCACAGGCACCATATCGATGACCCTATGTCTAGATTGATTCATGGTCGTGTCAGGTCCAGACACAAACAGGAGAACATTTAGTAAAGAAATTACTTACAAATACAGGTGGAGACACAAGATGAACTGGAGAACAATGATGGCAGGCCAGACAATGGGAAAAAGCAAGACAGAAAGTGGATCTGATGAGGAACAACAGCAGAAAACTGCTTATAACTTCTGGGGAGATCAGTGACTCATTTGAGTCTAATTTACAGCAACTCTGAAATGAAACGTACCGAGCAGCTGGGGGACATGATAAATAATGAATACATAGTAAACGAAACAGGAAGCAAAGGGGTCTACTGGAGATTAAATTATTGACTAAATTTAAATAGAATCTGAACTACATGAATAATAAAATAAACAAAGGCATACATTATAATTGACAAAAACAAAAAAATAATAAGAACATGATAAAACAAAAATTATGTATGAAGCCAAGGTGTCAGCAAGAAGCCCCCCATAAAGGCATCTTGTTGAAAAAAAAATATGACATGCTGAAGAGGTTACATACAGTCACACAACACACCGAGAGGCCTCCAGAAAAATGGCGAAGATTTAGTTGTTTGATGAAAGCAAGATCGTTCGTTTTGGGTCCAGGGACTACTTAAAATTTGTCAGCCACCCGGTATCCAAGGATCATGGATCTGTTTGAATACATTAAACTACTTGAAGTTATGCAGTCTTATGCAGTGGCAGACAGTTATTGCTTAAATGGCACCCTGAGCGAGGCTCTACTGCTGCCAACCACTTTATTTTCTCCCTTTCATGCTCCATGATATGAACATCCACAGAAATAGCCCCAGGTCGTGGAGAAATATGCTTTAAATTTCCTAGTAGTTAAAGGTGCACAAAGATAAAGCAAAACTATGTCATAAAATAACGTGTGCATCACTCCACCATGGGCATGGAGTCACTGACAGCTAACATAACCTTTCCCCGGTTCAGCAGCGAAAGTATCAAAGTACCCGGGGGGGGGGGCAATGTAACAGACCTAGGAACTGGGCCTGTTAAACAAATTAAATGATCCGGTAAAACAATGGCTCCATCCGAATACCCTTAATTATACCTCCTAGATCCTGCACTTAGCTCCAGTTCCGTGACGTCTCATGGGGTCATCAGTAAGAACTCTGTCATGGGGAGGAAAGTAACTTTGACCAGCTGTGCCAATTTGGGACAGCCTTTAATACCAACGTCATTATGTGACGGAAATCTGGGCCTACAGCCTTCTGAAAATTTACTACATAGTACACACCCTCTTCTCTCCTGATATTTTCGTTGGTTTCTGTGAGGTGGGCTGAACTTATAGCCCCATTTACACTACCCATGTTAAACCGATCCGAGCCGAGACCAGTCCGAGCTTGGATCAGTTAACCAAGCCGAGCCTCGTTCTGATGACCGTTTACACATTGCGCTATCCCGGTTCCTTGGTTTCTTCACCTCCTAGTGGCGATCTGCGGTACTGCTGCTCTCTGGGATTGAAGGCGGGACCGAGCAAATCAAAACAGCGCCGCGCGTAACATTCAGGAAGTTATGGTTGGACAGAGTCGGCTTTTGGGACGTGGATAAGACAAACAAACGTCTAATAAGGATTTACAGACGCAGGAAACAACGCCAAACGGTCTCGGCATGGTTAAAAAAGGGTAGTGTAAATGGGGTATATATGTCACGTCACTCAAAGGATTGTGGGATTCCTTATAGCTCCTTAGCGCCTGTAAGGGACATTGCGAGGTTCCTAGGCTAAATTAGCTGTGAGAGGAAGCATACAGGCTCCTTTTCCTACCTCCTTCCTCATGGCGACTGCTGACACACTTCCCCTTAAAGAGTCCTTACCCAGTCGGGGGTGGGGGGTAATGACAACTCAACTTCTTTAAGTTGTCAAACTCACTGTCTTTCCCCATCTAGACCAAGGCCACTTTTTAATGTGATTACACTTTAGTTTGTCACACAGAGTAGTGTGCAAGTTCCCTGGTTCAAATCCCACAGAGTGCCACTCTGGGTCCCTGAGCGAGACCCCTAGCCCAAGAATGCTCCCTAAGAAGGATGCGTTAAATGCAGAGGACACATTTCTTGGAATGTGTGTTACAATCACTAATGAAGTTGATGATAAAATTGTACTGGAGTGGACCCCCTATTTCTACGGCTGGAAAATGTTTTACAAACGATCTGCAGCTACTTTTCTACAGAATAGTAAAAAGAAAACCCTTGTTGTGATTCTTATGGAGTCCACGTGTGTGTTCATGTATGTTTGTGAGTCACAGTCTTGTTCTAACCTGCAGAAGGAAGCTGAAAACATCTCTGATCCACGACCCGCAAGGATCTGCAGCCCAGAGCAGAATGCCCTCAGGTGGTGACGGGAACTCACAGGGAAACCAGTCGGCTCCAGAGGAGAGACGGGTGTGTTTAGTGAGAACAGAAACAGCAAACCAATTAGTGCAAACCAATTATGAAGTTGGTAGATATACCAAGTGGCCTACTTCTTTTTTATTGCTTTGTTTGCTTCAGTTTTGGCTTTTGTTACTTAACTGAATCAGCTTTTTGCTTTTTATTGCATTTCTTTATTTTTTGTTCCCATCCTTTCTTGATTTATACTCAACTGTGCATTTATTTATTTCCTCCACCATCACTGTTTTTCCATCCCTCCTTTTTTCTGTCTTTAAAAATTGAATTTCCTTTTCTGTTAATTTTCGTTTCTTGTCCCCATTTCTTCTATTTAAATTGTCTCTTTGCTTGAATTTTCTTATTTTTTCCTGAGATGCTTTACACCGTGCCTTGCAAACGTATTCACCTCCATTTGGCTTTTGGCCTATTTTGTTACATTCCAACCTGTTATTGAATATTTTTTTTAAATCTTATTTTATGTGATGGATCTGCAGAAAAATAGCAGCACACTAGAGGGGTTTAAGGGTAAAAATGTAATGTGTTGCAATGGCCTAGTCAAAGTACAGACCTGGATTTAGTTGAGAATCTGTGGTTAGAGTTGAGGAATGGCCAAAAATCCCAGAAGTTGAGCTCATAAAGTTGAATTCAAAGCCACCTCCTGCTGGAAATGCTGCAAAAAGTAATGACTTTAGGGGGAAGTAAACATTTATACACCCTGAAGTTTTCTGTTATTTTGTCCTGTATGTCATTTGCTTAAAAATACTTAAAAATAACCCATATTCAGATTTTTATTCATGTTCTGTGACCTAAATAGAGCAATCTCTCAAACAATCCATTTTATTTCCCAGCTTGTGAGGCAACAACACAGGAAACATCCCAAGGAGGGGTGAAAACTTTAGCAAATTCAGTGTGCTGGGTATATTTTATAAGCCACAGCTCATAAAACAAAACAACAACAAAAAAAGGCTTACAGAGAGCAGGAATAAAACAATGAACACATGTTGAAAACTAACAAGCAGGAGTGGCAGGAGTGGCAGGATGTTGGCGGTTTGGGTTTTTGTTTTATTAATGAAGCTCAGAGAGAGAGAGAGAGAGAGATCCACACACCTCCTACGTGTTTGCTTCTTGTTCCGGACGCAGAGCCCGGCTGCTGTTGCGTAACGTTATCCGTTCTGCTCTCCCACCAACTCCCACGCACCAAAACACAAAGCTCTGCTGAGAGGTGCAGACGGGAAGTGTGTGGGAGGACGGAGGCTCAGAGCTGGACTTCATTCTGCTGTAAAATAAATAAATAAATAGACAAAAACCTTTTTCTACTTTTCATTCAAAATCTGCTCGAAATCTTAGAGTTTCCCAAATAAGAAGTTTTCACTGAATTTCTACGTGCTGCTGGTTGAAATGTATGTAATATTTTCTGTTGCATGGACCTGACGGAGCAGAGTTGGAGCGTCCGGATGGTGTGTTTGCTCCTCCAATCAGCCCAACATATTTAAATTAATTATTCTGCATGTGTATGGGAGAAGGCCATCCTGATTTATACGTCGCTATAAAACACAAAGCCAGGAGAAAAGCGTGAGATTCTCAGGTGGAGTGAAATATTCACCGTCTCCTGAGTGCAGGAGGTCATTTTGATGCAGGACAAAAAGCAAAAAAAAAACTGTTACTTTCTAACAATGTTTGACTTTTCAATGTCCGATTTTTCAATGCCAAATCTTGCGCTGTTGCCTTGCGACAAGAAGGTCCTGGGTTCGAATCCTACCCTCGCCCTGGGTCTTTCTGCATGTTCTCCCTGTGCATGTGTGGGTTCACTCTGGGTACTCCGGCTTCCTCCCACAGTCCAAAAACATGACTGTTAGGTTAATTGTTCTCTAAATTGTCCTTAGGTGTGAGTGTGTGAGAATGGTTGTTTGTCCTGTCTGTCTCTGTGTTGCCCTGCGACAGACTGCTGACCTGTCCAGGGTGAACCCCGCCTCTCGCCCTGATTCTGTGACTCTAGAGGGCGCTGTTTCGCTTTTTTCAGGAAACAGGCTTTGCAATACCATGTTTACCCCTATGTCAGATTTTAATGGTGCCATTAATAATTAATACAAGCATTGTTTGCATTTAAAAGCAATAAATACAGAATCTCAGACAAATGGAAATAAGGTAATGTAGGATAGGCCTTCCTAATATTAAAAAAAAGATCTATTCATGATCAAAGATGTCAAATAACATCAAATTTCTTTCTTTTTAACGGTTGTTAAGTCACTGGGCCTTATGATTTGTAATTTTTTCATTTTCACATGTGGGTCACTAAGTTTGTTCTGGAGAAATCAGTGGAACAGCGCCCCCTAGAGACACAATGTCTGATGAAAAATGGTGTAGCACCTTTACTTCTTCATCAGCAGCGTTCATCTAATTCCCTCAACTCACGCAATAGTCCATTTAAAGCCTTTCTGTCAAAGTTAGAACATCAGTCTTCAGAAACACAAATCAAACAGTAACAATGCCCACATGAATAATAAAGTAATAATGTTATAGGCTACAGTAATAATGCTGGAATAATAATAGTGCTTGACTGAATACCAATGTGCATCAGTGGTGTTTTAATGCAGGCTGATAAAAAATACCAAAACTCATAGATGAGAAAACAGAATCACTGATACACTTATTGGTTTCTGATCAGAGTGACCGCAATTAGATCTTTTCTCTCTCTCTCTCTGTTTTTAACATCCCTTCCTAAAACTCACCTCTTTGCCCTGGCCTTTGACATCACTTGAGATGCAGATTTGATTTACTCTATTTTATTGTTTTGTATCCATTGTATAATTGCTCCTATCTTTCTTAGTAAATTCATTTTGCCTTTAATTTGGTACTGCATGGTGTTTTAAACTGCTTTAGAAATAAAGCTAGATGGGATTGGATTAACTCTGTGTCCTATAGAAAGTACGCCTGGCTCAGTGACTCTTTTCTTTTCCTGTTGACTTCCTGCCCTCTTAACTTTCAGCTGGTTGCTGCAGATGTATCATTGCTCTTAACCCCAAGTTTCTTAGTTTATTCATTTGGTCTTTTTAATTTGGTCCTACATGGTGTTTTAAACCGTTTTAGAAATAAAGCTGAATGGGATTGGATTATTGGTCATATAGAAAGTACGCCTGGCTCAGTGAATCTTTATTTATTTTTTCTGTCGACTTCCTGCCGACTCGATGCGATCAGCTGTGCCTCAGTAGACGGCGGACCTTTTACTAATCGCCGTCTTTTCGAGTAAATTTCACCGTATTCTACCGTAATTGAATCGGACGGCATGTAACGGGATCTGAAAGTGGAAATACGATCAGAAGGACTTTGATTTGAACCGAACACAAGTTGAAAACTGAAATAAATTTAATCCCATCTGCTTGACAGGTGTGTAATTAAATCTATTTACTTGACAGAAGCAACTTTCCAGAGCTGTAACCATAAAAGACCAGCAGTCTGCGTTTTATAAAACTCGTCTTTATTGATTCATATTTCATTCATCCAGTTCTTCTTTCACTCAACCCGGGACAATATTTTCTCAGTTTTCTTTTAATTATAAAAAAAACTTCCATTATGTACATCCTCTCTTTATTTACACTATTTCACAGAATACGACCGCCGGAGAGCCTCACACCTGCAAAAGGTCAACGCTCCTGCCTGAAATACCACTTGTTGCTGGGGGAAGATACGGTCCAAACTCCGCTTACTGGCTGGAGGAGTTGCCTGGCAACAACGGCTTATTGAATTAACGTCTGCAGCCAGGAACCGGTTTAAATTATTTATCCCTTTTTATGTGTTTCAATAGCCGAGGGAAAACATGATCATTAAGAGGAAGGAGAGCGCCTCACATCATAAAACTCAAAGAAGAAATTAATTAGAAGACTTTAAGTACGGATGTTAAAAAAGAACCAGTTTCCTTCTCAGTTATCCTCCTCGAAAGAAAGAAAGAAAGAAAGTGGGAAGGTCTAGAAACTGAAATCCGGGCGAATTTGCTCAAAAAAAACCCTGCAGATTTACGTGAACATCATTAAAGCAGAGTCAGTATCTGCATTTTAAAATCACTTCAGGTCAAAATGGGGCCGAACGTGTCGCACAAGGCCGGTCTCTGGGGTTCATTAGATTAAATTTAAACCTGCTTTAGTTGGATTAAGCGTGCAATTGAGGAATGAACATGTAGGCAGACATAATTAGGGTTCACCAGAGCAAACACATGAATAATTACCAAAAAAAAAAAGAGCATCATTACTGACAGAATGATATAAAAAAAGAAAGCTCCCTGATATCCTGCACCACCAAACAGGTGTGGTAGAAACCATATTGTTAGGATATTAAATAAATATTTTATCATGGTTAGAAATGAAGCAATAACTATTAACTGGTGCTTCCCTAAAAGAAAACAAAACATGATTTATGAGGCTGTACCTGAAACTAAAGCTGCAGATATTAAAGCAGAGCATCAGGAACAATAATCTGCTTCTCTTTGCAGTTTTAGGTTTTCCATCTATGCCTAAAAAACACTGTTTTAATCCTCTAATCTTAATGTTGGTAACGTTCAGGGAGCTTAAGGAAAAATGGAAAAGAAAGAAAAAATATAGGAATAATGGGTGCTAATACTAAATATATCCAGTCCTACTGCGTTTGCTGAGGTAAAGCTGTAATTGATATATTACTTTAAAAAAAAAAATCATATTGAGGGTATATTTCAGTTTTTCTACCTCTCTTTCAAGTAATAGATGCATTTTTTGGCTTTTAAAAAAGGAAAGAAAAAAAGGCACAAGGTGATAAATGCACTGTTTTCATAAGCTGTACTCCTCTCCTGCCGCGATCATCATTGCATTAAACCCAAGTTTATAAGGCTGAATAAAATAAATCAGCAGCAATTTCAAGGTTGCTGCTGGAGGCGGTTTGGGCGTACAATAAAAAACATTTTTCCTCCTTCATATGAATGATGTTTTTTATTGTTCCCTTTTCTAAAGCAGGTGATTACAGACGCTCCTGGGCTCCAGCCTGTAACGTTTACAGAAGCTGAACAGCTCTGCTTACGACTGTAACGTGGATGTTTCTGCGTCGTTTCTAAATAAAAAAATAAAAAAACAAACTTGACCTCGGTGAAGGGGAGATTCGACGTTAGCGATTAAAATCACATTCATCTTGTGTATGTTGCTGAGATGAAAGTATCAGTACAAGCGTGGTTTAAATAGAACAGTTTCAGAGCATTTCCCAGGGTCAAAAGTTAGACTGTCGCTCTCATAAAGACGTTAAAACCTTTAGATTAAAGTGGGGCTGTTTAAGAACCATAAAATGTATTAAAAAATGCCAAAAAGTGCAGCTTTCTGAGACATGTTTACACCTTGAACGGTGTTTGTACCATAAAGTATGGCTGAGCTCCAAAGAAAGGTTGATCATCTTCCTCTTGGCATGCTCCTTTAAAAGCATCTATTTTTATGAACGTTTTCACATTTGTTTTATGTCCTTATTTTTTGTACGGCACTTATTTTTAAAATGTGTATCGTAAATAAATTTGACATGGACTTTTTTTTTTGCCAATTTTTAATCACTGCCAAAAAAATATTCCTGACTGAGCTAAGCATATTCACTGCAAAAACAGAACTAAAAATAAGTAAGATTTTCTTGAAATGAACGTAATTGCCCCTGATTTGAGCAGGTAAATGAGATTATTTGCCAATGGAATGAGTATTTCTAGCCCTAAAATAAGATAATTAGATATACTGAACTTGAAATAAGATGATGGAGGTGAATTTTTACCCATTTTAAGTGCAAAAACCTGATTCCATTGGCAAATAATCTAATTTACCTGCTCAAATCAAGGGCAGATACATTCATTTCAAGAAAATTGTACTTATTTTTAGTTCTCTTTTTGCAGTGTTTAGAGGAGCTGAAAACTGACAAGAATTGGAAAAATAAATATGTGGAAAAAAGGGTGGAATAAACAGGGAGGACAGTCATGGTAGCGATTCTGTATTTAACAAACTGCTCCTCGTTAACCACGAGGAGGAGGTAAAATCCTTCCTTTTCAGACGACTTAGTTCCATTTTCTCCCCTTTTTCGTCCCTTTTCAGCAGCAAAGCCTGAGCTGAAGGATCAGCTCAAAGCGCCAAACTGCAACAGCTCAATTTTTTTTAGTGTGATTGATTATTTCTGACGAATGTTTTTTTATAGCTCCAGCTGTTGCAGATGTGAGGCTCTGGTTATGTGTTTTTTGCTCCAGCACTTTGTTTTCCGAACGCGTCCCAAAAAGAGACACGCCTGGTACGACGCCGGTTTGAAAACAACGCTGACTGAATGTAAGCAGAAAAAAAAATTAAATAAATCACTCGCCTCCATTGCCCTTCTCTCTGGCTGTAACGGTTTGGTAGATTTGGTTAGTTTGAACAGCATCGTCACCTCTTCATTGGTACAGCAGCAACAAAAAAAAAATGTTCCTCTTCCAACGGCTACATTCAAAGCTTTGAGCCGTCTTCCTGTCATATACAATCATATATTACATCCATTTATTCTGAGCGTCACACACCGTTTCAGTCACTTTTTTGATTCATCGTCCGAGCAGCAAGTTTTCCTCCATCTATCCCTGTCTCAGCCAATCAGGTCATTCGTTGTAACATTCGCAGCCGACCGATTGGTTCAGTCAGGACTTTGGTCAACAACAACTAAAGAAATAGTCCGTAGCTTCGCCGTTTAAAAAATAAACCCCATCTCCAGTCGGTCCTTTTCGTTTTACTTTCTTATTTCGTATCCGCGTCCTTCTTCCGGTCGCCCAGGTCAAAGTCCAACACCAGCAGCTTGGTCTCCTCGGTGCCGTTCCTGCTTCCTGCAGCACACACCAGCCGGGTGTCGGACGCTCTGATTCGCCACACCACTCCACCTGAGGAGGGATGAAACATGATCGTTGTTATCAAAATGTTCTCTGGTTATTCTTGTTGTTGTTTTTTTTACATTGGAGTTTGGGCTATACGTCTTTAGTATTGATCCTAAAAAACACCTAAAGGCGTTCCTCAGGGATGATTATTTGGCCCACTGGTATACTCGAGTCATAACTGTAACATCTGCTTCTATGCTGATGATATTGTCCTGTACACTGTCACAGCATGAACAACCCAAGCTTTTACTCTCCTTTAAACCTTCCTTTATTTTATAGAAATAGCAAAAAAAGTAGACTTAAATCAAAACCCAAAATTTAAAAAAAAATCCATGAAACTGGTTTCAATGCTAAACTGGTGCTGTCATATGGTAGGAGATCAGAAACTTGGTCGGGATTCACAAACATCCAGATTTGTTTCAAGTGGAGCTTAGAAACTGAGCCTGAGATCTTAAAACATATTTTTAAATAGTTAAAACAAAAGATTTACAGGTAGAGACGTTTTTATTGACTTTTTCACCAGCGTGATGTTTCTTACCACTATCTCTGAGCGGGGCCAAACAAAAAAAAACTGTTTTTAATGTGAGCTGGAGACATGCTGAAGGAGACCAGCAGCCGATTGCCGTGTTAATATCTTTTGATTATTTTTTTTAGCTACTTAATTTAAGACAAAAATTATAATAATAAAAAAAAAAACGGTTCAATGTTGTGGGAAATAAAGATAGCTGGTCCCTCAGTTACTTATTGAATAAAGGAAACAGTGATTTCATCAATTTCCAGCAACCAGAGCAAAGAAAGTAATCACACCCCTGGCTAGACCGCAGTCTGTCTTCTTGTCTGCTCTCCTCCAAATCTAATCTCCTTCTCACACTCCGCTATATTACATATATTATATATACATATGTTACAGGCCCACAGAGAAAATACACAAGCGTTGACCTTCCTTAACTGCTTACGTGTTTTCACAGAGAAAGGTCAGGGGTAATTTTAATATCTCAAGTTTTAATCACTCCATTAACATTCAACAAATTTCGCTCATCGGTGAGTTTAAATATGCCAATGCGCCATGCAGAGACAGGCTAACGTATTTTGAAGCCTGACACGTCATTCCTGACTCCTTTCATAAACACTGTTGGTCTTTTCATAACATTGGGTAATGTTAATAAATCCTGCTGTAACTTCTGTGTTTAAAAATGATTTTCCAGGACTGCTGGGGCCAGTCAAACATCAGCTGACTGGCCCCACTTGTTGTGTAAGAAGTAAATAAAACTGTTCCAAAAAAGTAAAAAAAAAACAAAACAAATGGACTTTTTTTTCCAAAGTTTGAAGTCGTTTCGCTTCCAGAAAGCTTTCTCAATTTAAATGTCTGGAGTAGTGTGGAATTCCAAGCTTTATATTATTGCCCAAAAAGGCCTTGTTATGGCTTAGATAACATGCAGATTAAACTGAAACTGGTCCACCAGTTAGATATGGGGAGTCGTTGGGGTCATCGTTGGCCTGACTTACAGGAGAGATGTTGTGATCCTGCATGGAGGTGAGTTTTAAAATCGTAAAACTTACAACACAGCAAAAGGTAACGACTCCCCATATCTAAGGGGGTGGACCCGTTTTGGTTTAATCTGCATGTTATCTAAGCCATAACAAGGCCTTTGTTGGTCAACAATAAGTAAAGCTTGGAGCAATAAAAATAATAAAGTTTGGAGCTCCACATTACTCCAGACATTTGAATTGAGAAATTGAATTGAGAAAGCTTTCTGGATGGGAAGCGAAACGTCTTCAAATTGCGGAAAAAAGTCCAGTTGTTTTGTTTTTTAAACTTTTTTTGGAATAACCATGACCTGGATGACTGAAAATCTTCACCAGCATAAATAAAACTGTTGATATTAGGGCATCTGTAGTAATGGAGTAAATGTCGGAAAACCAAACTGGTTCTTTCAGGCTCAGAACCTTCAACCTGTGTATGTGTGCTTAACGGCGCTGCTTTGAGATGCCGACCTGATCCCCGGCTCTGCAGCGCCACCACGTCCCGCAGCCAGGCTCCGGTCCGCAGGTCCCACAGCTTGACGGTCCCGTCGTCGGAGCTGGACAGAACCAGACCTCTGCAGAACTGCAGACACGTCACCGCAGACTGATGCTTGTTGGGTCCTAAACCAGCCACACCAGAACAGAAAGTCCACACACAGGTATATTTAGTCTGGCTCCAGCCACGATGGAGCTTACAGCTGTTTTAATTCTGTTTCCTGTCGCCTACGCTCAGCCCCAACGTGAACGTCTCACCTTGCAGCGTGTGAAGACACTGTCCCGTCCGGATGTCCCACACTCGCACGGTGGAGTCGGCGTTCCCGGACACCAGGATGTTGTCCCGTAGCTCCATGCCGCTCGTCAGCGACTGGTGGCCGGTCAGCGTGTGGACGCAGCCGCCTGAGGACACAATTCAAGTTAAAGACAGCCAGTAAAAACCTGAAGGGAAATTAAATTCATTATAAACACATTTTATAGACTAAGTCTGGTTTGACACTCGAGGGTACACTGCAAAAAGAGAACTAGAAATAATTAAAATGTTCTTAAATGTAGTGTATTTGTCCTTGATTTGAGCAGGTAAATAAAATGATTTGCCGACGGAACAAGATTTTTGCACTTAAAATAGGAACAATTCATCTCAGTCATCTTATTTCAAGTGCAGTAAATCTATTTGTCTTATTTTAGGGGTAGAAATACTCATTCCATTGGCAGATAATCTTATTTACCTGCTCAAATCAAAGCTAAATACTCTAACTTTAAGAACATTTTAATTATTTTTAGATCCGTTTTTGCAGTGTACAAAGCACGAATTATTGAACCTGAATGAAAAAAGCGTGCCGAGATGGTTCTGAAAGCTGTCGTTTCTGTTTGATATTTATCTCGCTACTACATTCACTGCAAAAAGGGAACTAAAAGTAAGTAAAATATTCTTAAAATTTGTATATTTTTCCTTGATTTGAGCAGCTAAATAAGACTATTTGCCAATGGAATGATCATTTCTACCCCTAAGATAAGATAATTAGACATCCTGCACTTGAAATAAGATGATGGAGATGAATTGTTCTTATTTTAAAGTGCAAAAATCTTATTCTATCGGCAAATAGTCTGATTTATCAGCTCAAATCAATGAAAAATACATTATTTCAAGAGGATTTTACCTACTTTTAGTTCCCTTTTTGCAGTGTTGACTTGACAATAAAAACACGGTAAGTAATTATCCCCATTATTGATATGCTAGCATAAAAGATGACAAACACAACATTTATGCCCTTCTCATTTCCACCTTTGGTGTATTTTTGTTATTAAATATGAGGGAGAAGGCAAAGTTAGTCATGTGTTGCTGCAAGTCATCTAAAAAAAAAAAAAAAACACGTCTCAATCCACAAAAAGAAACCTAGGATCACTTTCTGGCCACCCCCATGGAGATTTTCTGGCTCTGCCGCTGCTCTGCAGCTCCTCCAGAGTTATCATGGGGCTCTTTGCAGCTTGACTGCTGAATGCTCCCCTTGCCTGTCCTGTTAACTCAGACAAACGGCCACATTTTTGTAGTTCTGAAGTTGGTCCGTCCCCGTTCAGATGACGGACTGAACAGAGCTGTGATGTAACTCTGCTTTAAAATTCTCCTTTAACCTGCCCTGACCTTGGTCATCAGGCATATGTCTTTAGAGAAGCCTCTGAGGTCTTCACGGAAAAGCTGAATGTATACGATGTGAGTAAGTTACAGGTGGAGGCCAATGAATAAATAGACTTCTGTATTGTTGCAGTGGATTTTATATAACGGGTATCAGAACAAAGGGAGATGCAGCTCCCTCTGCAGAAAGGGCTGGGTTTATTTGTAACGATCAAAATCATTACACAGCGTTGGTGTGACGTTTGTGGTTATAACATGGAAAAGGTCAAGGGGTGGGATTACTTTAGCAAGGCACTGTATTTAGCTTTGGTCCGTGAGGCAGACACCCCGTCTACTTTTAAGACTAATGTTAAAACTTTCCTTTTTGACAAAGCTTACAGTTATAGTGGCTCATGTTACCCTGAGCTATCTCTATAGTTATGCTGCTATAGGCTTAGGCTGCTGGAGGACATCAGGGCCTATTTCTCTCACTCTGCTGAGTTCTCCTACTGCTCTCCAATCTGCATTTTGTTCTTATTTCAGCTTTTAACTTCTTGTCCTCTCTCTTTTTACTTCATAGAAGGTACACCTGGTCTGGCGTTCTGTTACACTGCAAAAATGGAACTAAAAATAAGTAAAATTTTCTTAAAATGAGTGTGTATGTCCTTGGTTTGAGCGGGTAAATAAGATGATCTGCCAATGGAATGAGATTTTTGCACTTAAAATAGAAACAACTCATCTCCATCATCTTATTTCAAGTGCAGGATGGCTAATTATCTTATTTAAGGGGTCAAAATACTTATTCCATTGGCAGATAATCTTATTTACCTGATCAAATCCTGGACAAAAACACAAATTTTAAGAACATTTTACTTATTTTTAGGTCTGTTTTTGCAGTGCAGTTGTGACATCATCAGAGGAGGCAGATCACCCGCTATTACCATCTAACATAGAAAGTACTCCTGGGTCAATGTGAGCTTCTGAGCTTTCTGTGTCTCTGCTCTGTCTTCTCTAAGCCCCAGTGGGTCGAGGCAGATGAGCGTTCACACTGAGCCTGGTTCTGGTTCTGCTGGAGGTTCTCCTCCCTGTTAAAGGGGAGTTTTCCTCTCCACTGTCGCTTCGTGCATGCTCAGTATGAGGGATTGCTGCAAAGCCATCAACAATGCAGACGACTGTCCACTGTGGCTCTACGCTCTTTCAGGAGGAGTGAATGCTGCTTGGAGAGACTTGATGCAACCTGCTGGGTTTCCTTAGAGAGGAAACTTTCTGACCAACCTGGAGGATCTGATGGAATTTGACTTTGGAAAGTGCCTTGAGATGAAATGTATCATGAATTGGCACTTTATAAATGAAATGGACCTGTAACTAGAATATAGTGTCACATATTTACCTGTCTCCACGTCCCAGACTCTGATCGAAGTGTCCAACGAGCCGCTCACCACAAAGACGCCGTCAAACTGCGTGGGGAAAAAAAGCAGGAATAAAACGTATTTAAACCAGATGAAAGCGTTTAACCAGCCCTGCTGTGTGTTCCTGCGTTTACCTGCAGGGAGTACACCCGGTTGGTGTGGCCCTGGAGCGTGTGCAGACACACCTCCGTCTCGGGGTCCCACACCTTCACCATGTAGTCGTAGCCGCCCGACACCACGCGGCGCCCGTCGTACTGCACGCAGCGGACCGCCGCCACGTGGCCCGTCAGCACGTGCTCGCAGCGGCCCGTCGACACGTCCCAGACGCGCAGCGTCGTGTCCCGGGAGCCCGACACCACCCTGTCAGAGAAGGCACCGCGTCACTGCAGCTCCAGCCAATCACAGACCACTCCGAGACCTCAGGCCGCTTCTCAATTCACGAGGAATGCAAGTCCGTTGTTGGCCAAAACACGGGAAGTACGGACTTTGGGGAGAACGGGAGCACGCAGAACGTATCTCTGCACTGCAAAAACAGACTAAACTAAGCTAAAAATAAGTTAAAATTTTCTTGAAATTAGTGTTTTTGTACTTTATTTGAGTAGGTAGATAAGATAATCTGCCAATGGAATAAGATTTTTGCACTTAAAATAGGGACAACTCATCTCCATCAACTTATTTCAAGTGCATTATATCTAATTACCCTTTTTTAGGTGTAAAATTACTCTTTCCATTGGCAGATAATCTTATTTACCTGTTCAAATCAAGGACATATACACTAATTTCAAGAAAATTTTACTTATTTTTAGTTCTGTTTTTGCAGTGTGTGTATTGGAACAGAAGCTGCAAAAATGGAACTAAAAATAAGTCAAAACTTCTTGAAATTAGTGCATTTGTCCTTGATTTGAACAGGTAAATAAGAGGATCTGCCAATGGAAAGAGTAATTTTACACCTAAAATAAGATAATTAGATATAATGCACTTGAAATAAGTTGATGGAGATAAGATCTTCCTATTTTACGTGCAAAAATCTTATTGAATAAGAGGATCTGAGTAGGATCTGAGTATTTTGGCCCCTAAAATAAGATAATTAGACATTCTGCCCTCTAAATAAGATGATGGAGATGAGTTGTTCCTATTTTAAGCACAAAAATCTCATTCCATTGGCAAATCATCTTATTTATGTGCTCAAATCGAGGACAAATACACTAATTTCAAGACATTTTGACTTATTTTTAGTTCCGTTTTTGCAGTGTACAGACGTGTTCTTGTGCATTTCATTTGATTTATTAGTAGTCTTTAGATCAGGGGTGTCCACACTATTCGGCTTGGCCGAAATTGTCCCGTCAAAAGCACCAGAGGGCCAAAAAATTAATACAAATATACGACATAACCAAACGACAGATTTTTTTAAACCTGATGTGCAAAATATGATCATTTTAAACCATCTGTATTTAGCTAATTTTAACACATAAACTCTAATCAGGTTTTAATGAACCAAGGTCTGCATTTGAGTAGAAGTCCTTGGATAGCTTTGGTCCTAATTACCAGGAAATTAAAGAGAATGTAAAAAGTTTGGTTATTAAAAGACAAATGTTTTGTGTTGTAACCAACATTTAATCAATAGATTTGTTGTAGATGTTGTCTCCAATTATCTTGCCCTGATTAAATACAAAAAGTTTCTGTCTGCGCATGAGACACCAGAGCTGGTCGGCCAAATCTTTGTTGAAATGCAGGTCGGGGGGCCACACTTGCTTTAGATGATAGTAAATTATTACTTATATTGATCATAAAACAAAATAATTGCATGAATAATGTATTCATTGTTGAATGTGAGAGGTAATATTGTGTGTTAAATAAATTAACTGATCTTCTGCGACGAGCTCTAGAAACACCTCTAGTTTAAAGTAACCGCAGTTCAAATTAAACTCCTGTTTCTGTAAAAAAAACAAACAAAAAAAAAAACATCTGCTAACAGACTCCAGTGGAACCACGAGAAATTTATTTTAAAATATCTTTCAAGCTCAGGAGCAAAAATACGGGAGAATATGACCAAATAAATCAGTACAGTGGACAAACCAACCCGGCATGATGCTATGAGCTGCAGTCTACGTTAATCTGTGGAGTATCTGCTCTGAAAACCCTCCTCCTCCTCTAAATCCACATTACTGTGATGAATTATTGATGACTAAGCGATTTCATGTTCATATATACCTCCCAGCTCTGCTCTGCCGGCTGTAAGCGTAATCATGCATGCACGACCAAGATAAATGATGCTACAACAAGAAAACACCCTGCATCAGCAGGTCACCATGGCGACTACCCAGGCGCGTTTACCTGTTGCCGTGCAGGTGCATGCAGCGCACGGTGGACGTGTGCCCGTACAGGGCGTGCACGCACTCCCCGCTCTCGGCGTCCCACACCCGCAGCGTCCGGTCGGTGGAGCCGCTGATCACCGTGGCGCCGGCCATCTGACTGCACCACACGCCGCCGCTGTGGCCCGTCAACGTGCGCAGACACTGGGAGGCAGAGACGAGAGGGCGGTCATGTTTATGCGTATTCCTTTAAAAAAAAGGTCTCTAAATGAAAGTTAGTGTGCTAGAATAACCTCACACTGGACATTTTAGAGAAATCAAATACTCAGTCTGCAGAAAGCACCTGTGCAACAGCTGCTGGCATCCCTAAATTATCCTATAAAATGAAATTAAAGGTAAAGATTCAAGTTTTCTTGACCACCCAGAGTGAAGAAGACGGTGAGGTTAAAATAAATAAGATCTCCTAAACTCACAGTTAGACAACCGCTTCAAACACTGCAAAAACGGATCTAAAAATAAGTAAAATGTTCTTAAAGTTAGTGTATTTATCCTTGATTTGAGCAGGTAAATAAGATTATCTGCCAATGGAATGAGTATTTTGACCCCTAAAATAAGATAATTAGACATCCTGCACTTGAAATAAGATAGAGATGAGTTGTTCCTATTTTAAGTGCAAAAATCTTATTCCATTGGCAAATTACCTTATTTACTTGCTCAAATCAAGGACAATTGCATTAATTTTAAGAACATTTAGCTTATTTTTAGTTCCATTTTTGCAGTGAAGTGCCTCATATTGGGGTCACAACGTTTCCTTTAAAAGCTGCATGTCTTTACCCAGTATTTGTAAATGAAACAATGCATGAAACCTATTCATGAATTGCTTTAAACTGTTTTGGATTAAAAGGTAAATAAATAAAAAAAAGCTTAGAAAGACTGTGTCACAGTTATAAAAAATAACTCCAAATAAACGCTAAAATAATTCATCCACTTGTAAAATAGTGATCTGATCCCTAAAAACAAAAATCGCTGCAAAAAAAGTAATTCTTGAACAACAAATATTAAAAATGGTTAAATAAAAAGGCAAATGTTCTTTTTTTAAGGAAGTTTTTAGAAACAGTTACGCTAGAAATAAATGATACCAACTTTAATATTTTTTCTTATGTACACACACACAATTGTAGGATTCCCCCCCCCCTACATTTAAGAAATCATCATATGAGAAAAGTTATTTAAAAGGTATCAACTTTAAAAAGTAAATTTTGCTCAGTCTTTTTTAAGAAATGTGTGAAATTAGCACCAGAAATGTTTACAGATCTTCCTCAAATTTTAATTTAAACTATTTGAACATCATTTAGGAGGATAAATAAAGTCTCCTTTTGTCTAAAATGCCATTAAAAGGGGTCGAATCCCATTTTAAATATTTATAATAATGATGCAAGCTCTGATATTGTTTCCATCCACTTGTAAAATAGTGATCTGATTCCTAAAAACAAAAATCACGGTATAACCAAATGTAATTGTTGAACAACAAAAGTTAAAAACAATTAATTAAAATGGCTGTTAAAATAATCCAACCACTTGTAAAATAGAGAACTGATCCCTAAAAACAAGAATCACGGTTAAAATATGTAATTATTGAACAGCAAAGGTTAAAAACAATTAATTAAAAATGCTAATGTTCTTTTTAAGGAAGTTTTTTTTAGAAATAGTTACGCTACATATCAAAGATACCAACTTTAATTATTTTTTCTTATATACACACACAATTGTAAGATTTCCTTCCCCTTAAATTTAAGAAATCGTCATATACGAAAAGTTATTTAAAAAGGTATCAACTTTAAAAAGTGTGTTTTGCTCAGTCTTTAAGAAACGTGTGAAATTAGCACCAGAAATCTTTACAACTCTTCCTCAAATTTTAATTTAAACAATTTGAACATCATTTAGGAGGATAAAGAAAGTCTCCTTTTGTCTAAAATGCCATTAAAAGGGGTTGAATCCCATTTTAAATATCTATAATAATGATGCCGGCTCTGATATTGTTTACTCTGAACCATCTTTTGTTGTGTGGAAAATCTACATAATATATCAATTATAAACATTTTTTCAGACAAGGGGAAATGAAAAGCATCCTGCCTGTGTGAGTATTCGCCTCGTCACATTCTCCACAAACCCCTGAGTCTGTGTCAATATTTGTTTTACTTTCCCCGCCGCCGTCGACAGAAACAATTCAGATTCTGAGGCAGAGGCCTCCGCCCCGCCAGGGTTTCTACCCGACACGTCCCGATCCTCCTGTTTGTTGAAACTACGCCGACGCTTGAAGCCTGGATGATGGAGCGCGCTCCTCTTCATCGCTCCAGGCTACGCAGGAAGACGTGTCTGTTTCCTCCACATGACAACATGGCCTCCCCTAACTCAGCCAGATTTCACTTTCTGCCGGTTTGGAACTCAAAACTAACTTCCTGGATCCAATTATTAAAATGCAGTTATTCGTGCGGTGAGCGCTGTTTTTTTTTTTTTTTTGTGCTGTGAAAAAGGTCCTGACAACCTGAGTAATTAGGGTTCACACCGAGGCAGGTCAGGACAAAAGCAGGAGCAGGTGTGTCACGTTGAAGAATGCTCGACCGAAACCACAAAGCTCAGAAAGCTCCTGCTGTTTGCTCTTAACTAGATGTCAAATCCAGTGACCTCTTTAAAACTACAGTGATATATATGGGAACATAAAGGCGGTAAATTATAGGAGCTATTACATCACACCTAAATTATGTTGGTGCCTTGAACGCATCACGGTGGATTATCTGTCAGCGTCTCAGCGTGTGAACTTTGTACCGAAACTCTCTCTGAATAAACTCTGAACTCTCACCTGTTCTGATAGCAGAGGACTCCCAGTGATGCCGATCTGACTTTATGGGTATCTTTGAAATCTGTCAGCGCATTTTTGGGATTGCTAGGATTCATAAACGAGTCCCCACCCTCTGACGACCCAGGCTTATCATCGTGACAGAAACTCTCTCTGATTTGAATAAATACCAAGCCCAGCAAGGCATGGGCAGCTATGAGGCTCTCAGTGAGACGGCTTTGAGTAAAAACTAATGCTATTTACGTAAATAATTTATATTTTCAAGATGTAAAATAATCAAATTGATTTCATTTTAAAAGCAGAAAAGCAAGAAAATTATTCATATTCAAAGATTCTTTATCGTCACCGTGTATTACTGCGGTGACATTTCTTTTTGGACTATTTGGACACATAACAAACAGTCAATAAACAAGGGTTACAGTTTTTTATATATATATATATATTTCACATTATAGCATGCAATAGGGCTGTATGATATTGCAAAAAAAAAAAAATCTAAATTCCGCTAAATTTCGACCATAATTGCAATTTTTATTTAAACCAGGGGTGTCAAACATACGGCAGGCCGGATCTGGCCCGCCGAACAATTTAGTCCGGCCCTGTGGCTAAATGCATTATCATTATAAAAAAAATATATATTTTTTTTTTCCCAGTGTCCTGTCTGGCAATGTGGCAATAAGTTGCCACAAAGAGCTCATCAGATTTGACTTTCACAAGTGGACAAGATAAAAGGAAGAGAATGATAAAACAATTATTGAAAAAAACATGTACTTCGTTTAATTGAAAATCTGCAGTTCCTATATTGTCCACGAGGGGCGCTGTGTTTTAATTAGCAGATTAAGCTTCAGGTGTGGAAAAAATTAAATCAATTCTTAATTTTTATCTGTTTGATGTATTTTGTCATGCAGGACAGTGTTTTTAAGTTCCAAAAAATGTGAATAAATGTTTTTCAACATTGTACAATCACTGTGATCAGTTCTTATGCATAATGCACTTAAGTAAATGTTTAACTGAGTGAAAGTATTGTTGAAATTGCACATACTTTTCTTAAAAATGCTATTCATAATATATTGTGTAAAAGTGAAATTAACTTAATATAAAAATCAACAACAAGTCCACATTTATTAGTTCTATTTAATCTTGCAATGAGTTTACTCGTGTGGCCCTCTTGAGATCAGATTAAGCTGAATGCGGCCCCTAAAACAAAATGAGTTTGACACCCCTGATTTAAACGTTTCTCTGCATTAACCACAGGTAACAAAAAAATGGCCTGTAGATAAAAATGTTTATAAACAAGGACTATTTAAAACAATAAATGTAACTGTTTTTATTCATCAGAATATTATTATTAAAGAGAATAGATTGTTGAGTTGGACATCAGTCCCTGTTGAACCAACAAACAAATCTATGTATTAAACTGATTGTCCGCTACTTAATGCTATGGTGAGATTTCTGAAAGTTTCTGGTACAAAAGTATGATTATATAAACTCTAAAACAAGTAATAAAATTAGATTATTTCACTGCTGTAACTGTCTTGCCTTCCATGTGGAGCAAACCCAACATTTTACCGACACCTAAAGGACGCGTCTGATCCATTACTTGTCACATAGCCAAAAATTGCAGACCTCTGCGATTTGGAAATTGCTTTTTTTTAATTGCAATTATATTGTAATTGTGATTAATTGTCCAGCACTAGCATGCGAAAGATTAAAAAGATGAAGATCAAAAGTTTGGGTCACAGTCCGAGGACTTTGATATCAACCAGTCCCTTGGCGAGTGTCCCCTAAAATATTATAACCTGTTAATGATGACAGTTAAAGTAATGTTATGAATGGCATTTCTTCGTTGCTTCCTTTATTACAAAATAATTTACCATTCAAAATGTTGTGGCCAATTTCCAGTCTCTGGTTTTTTTTAAAGCTTTGACTGATTTGCTGATCCTGATTTTAGCCGATGCTCATTTCTATTTTAAGAGCCTAAAATATTTATTTCTAGCCTTCCTGTTTAAGCGGCCATTAATTATAAATATTAGAAGCAACACCGTGTGAATAAGGAAGCAGCTACTAATTGAAACGAATATGATTTAGGATTTTGTTAAACTTCCTTAGCATCTCATGCTAGCGGTTAGCTGGGCTAGCATTAGCAACAGTCAAAGGCAGGTTTGTTTCCTACAGAAGGTTTACCCCTACTTTAACTTGGACATTTGCACAACACTGCTAACAATTGAATAATTTGCAATAACAGACAAATTAAAAGATAAAAAAAAATGAAGTAGAGCCTAATTGCTGGACTCAGTTCAGCCTTCCTGTCATTAGCACCATTAGCACCAGGTCAGCTAAATGTCTCCAAAGCCAGAGTGAAATGTCGTCCTTTGACGATACTTGACTATTTTGGTTAAAAAAACTGCAAAAGTACAAAGTGGTGAAGGAGAGAAAGAACCAGCAGCCACCAGTGCTGGTATCTGTGTTGTAGCAACCTCAACAAACAGCAGATGTTTACATTAAAAGGACAAAGAATACAGTTACCTGGTAAAAAACTTCTTAGCACTTTTGTTCTATCTCCTTTTTTTTTAGCTTTTCTCCCTCTTCAACAACTTCTACACTAAAGAGTGTTGCTGGTACCACGGCCTTGTAGCACCTAAAAGGATAGTTTTTTTCAGTCTCAAGCTAGATATCAGACAATTGCTTAATGTGTTTCAAAATTTGATTCATGTTTATGACATGATGCACAGACTTAAGAGAGATTATGGAATAAACATCCACAAACATGTACTACTAGTTTTCTAATGCTCCTTTTAGCAGAAACACTGGCTTGTTAATTAGTAGGGCTACCTGCTGAAGTAGCCAGCATGCAGTCAGTAGCTTGTCAACTATAGTATTAAAGCATAATTACCTTAATGAGGGCATTACTTGTTGCTACTTTACTTTCTGACTGTGTTTTTGACATTAGAAGGATTTCCAAACGTGTCTCTCTTGTTTCTGCTGTCTGACGGTGGACAGTACCAACTGGAGCTTTTAACTTTCCGTTGGGTCTCATTAAAAAGGACTTTAGGGAAAATAAATCGCAGTATCAGATCCATAAGTTTGAAATATCTCAGCATGCCTTCATACCAGTAACAACTGCGTGCCTGAGTCCTAACCACTGAGACGCTACATAGCGGCAGTCTCAAACTTTCCCTGGTAGAACAATAGAAGTTAGTTACCTCAAGGCAGAGTAGCTCAGCTAAATTATTTCTGTTTCTTTTAAATGATTTATTGTTGGCGTTGAGGCTCAGAGTACATTTATTTCATGTCTGTGCAGGTGTCTGCTGCGAGATGAGAAGGCAGAAGAAGAACAGGCTGTGAGCGTTAACAAACAGAGCCGATCACTGTTGACTCTCTTCTCCACCTTTAACAACACATGCTATACATGCTGTGCACTGAACTGACGCCGCTGCAGGCTGTGCGCGGTCCGCCGTGTCTGTGTGCACAGGCAGTGTTTGAACAGCCTCTCCAGAAACACACCCAGACTAACAGAACCGGTCCATCTGCCTCCACTTTCTTCTCCTCCGCTCCGTTCAGTGAGATCTATGGATCTCCACGAAAGCCTCCGCTACGTTTTGAGAACTAATTAGGGCTGAACGATTTTGTAAAATAATCTAATTGCGATTTTTTTTCTTAATATTGTGATTTAATGCGATTTTTTCCCCCAGTTTAATTTATCATGTCTTGTTAAACATATACAAACAACAAAATCATTTTGTTTCCTCGCCATGTAGATTAGTTGCTAAAAGACCCACAGCATCTAAACTCAGAGCAGTAATGATTGCGTTCTGCCTACGATATATTTCAACCAATATTGCAATTTTGACTTTTCTCCGCATTAACCACAAGCAACATAAATGGCCTCTAAATAAAGATGTTTGTAAATAAGGACTATTTTAAATATGAACTTTTAATATTTCTATTGATCAGAATATTATTCAAGAGAACAGCTTTTAATTTAATTTGACATCAATCCTTGTTGAAGATAAAGTGCAAAGTCCAACTAACTAGCAAGTCTATGTATTAAACTTATTGACCTGTACTTAATGCTTTGTATGATTATATAAACCAGGGGTGTCAAACATACGGCCCGCGGGCCGGATCCAGCAATTTAGTCCGGCCCTGTGGCTAAATGCATTATCATTATAAGAAAAAAATATATATTTTTTTTCCCCCAGTGTCCTGTCTGGCAATGTGGCAATAAAATGCCACAAAGAGCTCATCAGATTTGACTTTCACAAGTGGACAAGATAAAAGGAAGAGAATGATAAAACAATTATTGAAAAAAACATGTACTTCGTTTAATTGAAAATCTGCAGTTCCTATATTGTCCACGAGGGGCGCTGTGTTTTAATTAGCAGATTTAGCTTCAGGTGTGGAAAAATTCAAATCATTTTTTAATTTTTATCTGTTTGATGTATTTTGTCATGCAGGACAGTGTTTTTAAGTTCCAAAAATGTGAATAAATGTTTTTCAACATTGTATAATCACTGTGATCAGTTCTTATCCATAATGCATAAGTAAATGTTTAACTGAGTAAAAGTATTGTTGAAATTGCACATACTTTTCTTAAAAACGCTGAGGTTATTCATAATATATTGTGTAAAAGTGAAATTAACTTAATATAAAAATGAACAAGTCCACATTTATTAGTTCTATTTAATCTTGCAATGAGTTTACTCGTGTGGCCTTCTTAAGATCAGATTAAGCTGAATGCGGCCCCTAAACCAAAATGAGTTTGACACCCCTGATATAAACTCTAAAACAAGTAATAAAATTAGATTATCTCACTGCTGTAACTGTCTTCACTTCCATGTGGAGCAAACCCACTTTAAACATTTTACCAACACCTAATGGACGTGTCTAATTCCCTAATTGTTACATAGCCAAAAATTGCAAACCTCTGCGATTTGGAAATTGCGTTATTTTAAATCACGATTATATTGAAAATGCGATTAATTGTTCAGTAAGTGATCCCAACACGCCTGTCTCAGCCCTACCTTTCCGGTGATGGCCGACCACACTTTGAGCGTGTTGTCGTCCGAGCCGCTGACGATCAGGTCGCCGCTGAACTGGAGGCAGGTGATCACATGGTCATCGTGACCTTTCAGCACCTGTAAAAACCCCGTGGGGAGAGTCGCCTCCACTTAGTTGGTGTTTCCTGAGACGGAGGAGAGTCTGTGTGGTCTAAGGTGTGTCGAACGATACCATGGGTTCCCCCGTGTCGCCCTTCCTCCAGTTGGTCTCGATTCGATGCTGTCTTATGTAGGCAGACTTCCAAGGGCTGAAGGGAGCGCTGGGTCGCATATACTCTCTACGCTGGTGCGGGGCACTGTCTGATATACCTGAAGGAGGAGCAAAAAATTAATACAACATAGTCTTCTGTAATGGTTGTCTTTTTACTGTATAAGATGATCAACATAAAAATAAATTACCGCATTTTCTCGCATTAATGCACTTCTAGTTTACCCATTACAGTCAGGCAGTGTTGTAGACCACAGACATCATATACGTAGACGCGTCATAGGGCGCAGGTTCGCACGTCAACATCACCGCCATATTGTATGTGGCAGAAAAAAGTTGAGTTCTGTTATTGTGAACGTGAATCAGAGAAGATGATCATTCCTGTGCTGCATGGAAATGTATTCGGGCTGATTTCACTACTTGTATCTGCCTTCTATAAACCGTGTGGCAAAACTGGACACAAGCTGCACACTAAAGCTGTATATATATATATATATATATATATATATATATATATATATATATATATATATATATATATATATATATATATATATATATATATATCTATATACTATATATATTTGTTGTTTATATATATATATATATATATATATATATATATATATATATATATATATATATATATATATATATATATATATATATATTTGTGTGTATGTGTTATGAATATAAGGATCAATTTGTTAAATCTAAACATTGTGGTCTTCATTATTTCATAAAACTGTGACACATGAAACTTTAGGAACAGACTTTTTGGGTGAGTATTAAAGAGGTAAAATTAATAATATGAGAAAAAAAAAGTCCTAGGTCAATAAAGTAAAAAAAACAAACAAACACAAAAGTGGTAATGTTATGAGAAAAAGGTCATATTATGATAATTTTATTTTAAATATTTTTATTCTTTAGGAGAATAAATTCAGGAGAATGAAGCTAAAGGGATAAGAAAATAAACTTGTAATATTACAAAAACAAAAATACTACGAATACAAAGTATATTCAGAGATTAAAGTCCCTCTGATACTGTTTAAGTGACTGAGTAACTGCAGATTTGCCACATTTAAGATGGCGGACGCTCTGACGCATCGCAGCATAGGCAGAACCCGCCCAATGACGCGTCTACGTATATAATGTCTATGTTGTAGACAGCTCTGGGGTCCTATCAGGTAGTGACACAGTGTACCGTAATGCTCCGGATAGCCATTCAACGAAGTGGAGCGGCTTTGTCGCTAACCAAAGTCATATTTACACATTTTAACAGATTTTTGAGCGCATTGTACCACATAAAATCAGTCAGTAAGCACAACGGTAATCATTTAAAAGGCGCACCATCAATTTTTGAGATAATTTAAGGATATTACATGCGCCTTATAGTCCGAAAAATACGGTAAACCAAGTAGTAGCAGAAGTGCCACAGTAGTTTCAACACAAATACCTTTCTTGTTGAGTTAAGGGTATTTGTGTTGTTTTTTCTGTCTATTCCTCTCCTCAAGGAACAATCTGAATGGCTGATATTTAAAGTCTTATTTCATTTGCACAGCAAAACAAATGTCTTTAAGCTCCAACCTCTTAGTAACGCTGTCTGACTTCTGAAAAGCTGCAGTTTTAACAATATGAACGGGCTTTTTTGGTCATCCTATGAAAGTTTGATGACTATCAGAAATCTGTAATAAGCCAACTATGAAGGTACAAATATAATTTGGAAAGTGACCAATTAGACCAGTGTGAAGGTCAAAATTTGGAATTTAATTGCCCCCAAATCAAAATTTTCAACAAATGCATCAACTTCTTACAAAAGAGAATGAGATTATGTAATGTAATTTAGTTTGTTAGTATGTTACACACATTTCTTGAAGAAGTATTTTAATTGTAGCACTTTGAGTGCTACAATTTATTATTATTATTTATTATATATCAATAATGTTAGGATACATCAATAACTACTTTTGCAGCTAATAGCCAACTAACTTGGAAGATAAGTTAGTTTAGTTTAATCTAAACCACTAAAATATTTCCATAAGGACAAAATCTACTGATATCCACCAGTCCTCACAAGATATAATCAATTATTCTATAACTGGTACAGAGTTAGGCTACCATCAGCGTTAAAGTTAACATCTAAAATACCTTAGGTAATCAGGTTAATGAAGTTAAGCTAACAACTGAAATAGCTGCTAAGTGAGCCAACACTGGCTTCTCAGCGTTATATAAATATTAATCACACTTTTATATGCAGATGACAGCTAAAAAAAACTATGTCAGCTTACATAAATCAGGACATGATTCCTCAGTTGGTCTAGAGCTAAACTAATAGCTAGTCTCTTCAAAGCTAGCAACACATTAGCTGAGCTTCTTTATAATGAATCCCAAAAATTCATATCAATAGAAACAACCACAGAAAATATTCCCTAAGCTTGAGAACAACAGAATGCTATTTTTTTTATTTGGTTTAATAATTTTAACTGCAGTGGTGGAGGCTGACATTAGCAGCTGGAATCATAACATTTGCAGTTAACGCTTCAATGCTGGGGGCAGTAATTTTGCTTTTTGCAATCATTTACGCCTGATATCTTATAACATAACAGTCTTTGGTGCTACTGCTCTGAACTAAACATCCTCTGCCGTGGCTTTGGTTTTAGTTAGTTAGCTCTGTACACATGAAAAGTTGTCCAATTAGCATGTAAATGGGACGATGCTAATGAAGGCTAGCTGCATTTGTATTCTCACTGACTTCATGCGAGCGGCAACGCTGTTCCCAGTGGTATGGTGTGAGGGTTAATAATTAGCCTTATTTATGAAGCTGGTGAGCTGCAGTTAGCGGCCCCTTCATTAGTATGGCTGTGGCGTGGAGCTAACGTTAGGTAGCTTCATTGGTATGGCTGCTGAGCGCTGGCAGTGAATCTCCGCTGACTGGCTGAACGCCCAGCCGCACACACAAACACACACACACTCATCCACTGCATTGCGCTGAATGAAAGAGGAGTGATGGATTGCCGTATTAGCATCTAACCCTCAGGTTGGAAGGCATTTTACATCCAGAAAGTTCCTTCTTTTTTCTTTTCTTTTTTTTATAGTGAATTCATGCTTTTTTTTGTTTTATCCTTTTAAAACTGAAACATACCTGCAGGGTTTCTGCTCTGAGCACACAAACATAACAGACCAACCTTCCTCTACTGCTTTAAGATACAGGGAGGCATTTATATATATATATATATATATTTATATATATATATATATATATATATATATATATATATCTATATATATATATATATATATATATATATATATATATATATATATATATATATATATACATATATTATATATATATATACATATACACACACACTACTTTACTTTCCGTCTGTATTGTATAAATCTGTTTAATTCGTTTTAAGTTAAATTCTATCTGGGTGATACTCAACTCTGCCAAGACTCCATTAAGAAAATGCTCAGTCCATTAGCTACGAGTAAATCTGGCAGAGGGTAATTTAACGGTTTTTAAATAATCTCTCAAAGGTAGTAATTTTCATCATCTTGTGTTATTTTGAATTGATTATATTTATGGTTCAGGCGTTTGGGCAGATGAAAACAAGAGTTCAAATTAAACATTTTTGTGATCATCACACGTGAAGAAATGTAAGACTAAGAAAGAACAGCAGCCCATTGGGTTGGATAAGGTCAGAGTTAAGCGGCCTAACGAGCCTTATGAAAAACTTCCTCTGTAAAAAGGGAGACACTAGACTGAAAGTGAGTAAGAAAGCAGGAAAAGTCCAACATAAAGACTTTGACAGATCTTTATAAAGCCCAAAAGCTACTGATTAAGACCACTTTCAAAGATTAGAATTAAAATATTCCTCTAAAAACTGGAAGAATAATTGAAATTAATGAACCTGACTAGGGTTGGACGATAATTCAACAACAATATATAATCGATCTATAGACGCATATCAATAATAGAAAAAAGGGCGGAAAAAAAAGTTCAATAGAATAACAGTTTTCCTTCCTTTTGCATTCTAGCCATTTAGATTAATATTACAGTCGTTACATCCTCCCAACCAATCACAACGCAGACCCAGAAACCAAGCCCCGCCCCCTTCAAAGAGCCTGATTCCTTTTAATTAGGAATGAAAACATTTTTGTTTTTTACAGCAGCTTTCATTCAAACATTATGACTAATAGACTTCTTGAAACCTTTGTTTCTTTTATGCCTTCAGTACATATCTGTGTCTTCACATTTGTTTCTTTTTGACAAAGCATTTATGCAGTCTTATTGTTTTGTTTCAATGTTACATACTTATACCTGCACACGCTGTAAATAATGCCATAATTTTACACAATTTTGCAACTACTAAGTACCTTAAAACCCAACATCCACATAATAATGTATCTACTTATTCACAAACATACAAAGATGCACATTGTAGATACAATTTACATAATGCAGAGGGTTTAATGTGTTTGCTTATTTTCTGCTCAATCATGTCAATCTATGGCTGGACGATAATTCTATAAGGATATATATTAAACTATAGACGTATATCAATAATAGAAAAAAAAGGTCAATAAAAAGTTCAGTAGAATAACAGTTTTCCTTCCTTTAGCATTCTAGCCTCATTACATCCTCCCAACCAATCACAACGCAGACCCAGGAACCAAGCTCCGCCCCCTTCAGAGAGTTCAGAGAGCACGCGTTCTTTTTTCTTACAATTTTGTTGAAAAGTTGGTTGAATAAAAAGTTGAGTTTGAATTCAGTGTTTGTGTCTGTATCTAGAAATAGGTTGCTAAGCAACAGCATAAAATGGCCAAGGCTGCACTTAAAATATATGTTTTAAATTTGTTGATATCGATCAATATGTTTTATATTTAATCGATATGTTTTTTTTTCTATATTGTCCAGCCCTGAACCTGACGCTCTAAAGCACAGATGTCAAACTCAAGGCCCGCGGGCCGAACCCGGCCCGTCAAGGCAATTTATCCGGCCCTCAAGAGTAAAAAAGCCGTATCATGTCATAAAGTAGAGGCATATTTTTAAAGTGTATAAGGTGGCTAAAACTGTGCCTCCTGCAGCGAATATTGTTTTTTTTTTTAAGTGTGTAGTAACGGCATCTTGCCACTAGACGCTAGTTTTCCCACAACATATTATAATAACTCAGAAAAGAGAAAAGGTGATGCAGAATGATAAGTTTAAAGTGTAACTCACCCTAATATCAACCTTTTTTGCAGACAAACTGGGCCTAAGGGTGCTACTTTAATGTTACTGGTCATTTTTTTTAAATATTTCTATGAAATTAAATGATGAAATCAAAAGTATCATCTATAAACGTGCAGCCGGCCCTAAATGAAATGAGTTTGACACCCCTGCTCTAAAGGAATTCTGTGCGTTGATAAAGCAAGAGGCAGACTAAAAGAGGCCTCTACGATGACGATGATGAGTGTTTACCTTCCTCGCGGCATTTCTCCCTCCACAGCAGGTTGTCCTCGGCCAGGATCCTCCAGTACCTGCAGGTCTGCGCCGCCTGCAGCAGGTCTCTGGGAGCGAGGAAGGTGAGCACGTAGAGGGCGAGCTGCAGAGGCGACCACAACCACAGCGTTAGGTCGCCGCACTCCTGATGCACGAGAATCACAGCCAAATAAATAAAAAAAAAGGCCGTACCTCTTTGGGCAGCAGAGATATGAAGTCTCTCTGGAACTGAGGCTCGATGACCTGCATCACGTGCTTCACCTGGATGGTCTCGCAGCGGTCAATCAGCTCATCCAGAGCCAGGAGCCTCTCAGGGCCGCTCCACATCTGCAGCCAGACAGGAACGAAGACACAAAACTGTTTTTTAGCTTAATAACAACAGATTTTCTATTTGTTTATATCAATTACTGGTTTATTTCTTGCTATGTTCAAGATTTCTTCATTTCTTTGCTCTTGGTTCATTGTGCCCTCTTGAATCTGAAACAGGTTGCTGCAAAAGAATAGTCCATGTTTTTTTTGTTTTTTTTTTCATTCATCTGTGCGCAGATGGGTTCTTTTATGTGACATTTTTTTTTGTTTCCTTTCCTTTTAGTAGTTGCATCAGGAGAGCTCGGAGGCAGCACTCGTCTCTGTTTATGTGCAGCCGGGCGGAAGATACGCACAAAGTCACGGCAGCAGAAATCCATTCAAGTAAATGCAGAACGTGAAGAAATATGGATGTGTTTTGCAGCGCTGCAGGACAGGAGAGGTGGAGTCTCAACCCGAGACCGAGTGAGTCATCAAGCATCCAGCCCAAAGTAAAAAAAATGAATAAATCTGAAAGACGCTCAGAAAACCTGCAGAACCGTTGATTAAGACCACTTTACAGGATTTTAACAATGTATGGTTGTTTGGAAACAACTAATGGGTGGATTTCCAGTCTTATATTGTTTGTTACTATTTAATCTGAGGCTTTCATCCACAGATACCAGAAAAAACAGAGGATGAAAAAAGTGTTTTGCGTCTTTTCTGATTCTAAATATGATAATATGTTTCTTTAAAAATCCGTAATCATGACTTAAAGGGTTCACCTGAAAGGTAAGAAGCCAGTCCTGCAGCCCAGAAGGAGGCGGGCCGGAGTTGACGCGTCGCCGCTGAGCTGAATGCCCATTGGCCAGCCGCAGGTCCCCGAATGTTGTGGGCGTGGCCTGAGCCAGACTGGAGGGGCTGCAGGGTAAAATGAAAAAGTTAAGATTTCCTGTTATATATCAACTTTTGAAATAAATTTCATTTCATTTAAAAAAAAAAAAAAAAAACTTTTTCCGCTTTGTTACAATGAAGCGACCAAATTAAATGCATACCATCAGGGTTTTATGAGGCAGACATGGTTGTGAAGTGGAAGTAAAACATTAAAAGTTTGAGTTTTCTACAAATTTAAATCTGAAAAGTGTGGCTTGCATTTGTATTCAGCTGCCCCTGAGTCATCACTAGAACCACCTGTCATTGTGATCATAGCTGCTACAACTTTTTGGGTGTTTTCCCAGTTTTTGAACGTGTCTACTGAGTGGATTGTTTGCAGATTATTCTTTGCAAAATAGCAAAGAATTGATCTAGATTGAATGGAGAGTGCGTATTGACATCAGATTTTAATTTTTGGCCCAGATTTCCAAGTGGATTTAGGTCTGGACTTTGACTAGGCCATCTTCTCATCAACTCTAATGTTCTCTTAAGAACCTCTGAGGCCTTCGCAGGATAATTTACACACATGTGGACTCCATTTACTAAACAGGTGCCCTCTGCAGGGAACCGGTTCTTCTGAATTGTATTTAGTGGTGTCAGAGTAAAAGGGGGAGAAATCAGTGTATCCCTTTTATTTTGTAAATATATTCTGCTACATGTTGGTTTATTATACAAAATCCCAATAAAACCTAAAGTTTGTGGTAGCAATGGAACAAAATGTGGAAAACATCAAGAGAACTGGGAGCTTTAGGGTAATCTGAACTGAATAGCTTGATGATTTCAGATCCAGATCATTTCCATCACATTGTTTCTAAACATGCTAAGGGGATTAAAACCTTTCCAGTCATGTTAAAACAGCTTTTACCTGAGGTACCCGTTCCCTTTGCAGTGCTTCTTTCCCGAGGGGAACGGCCGGCCGTCTGGACCGTGATCCAGCTTCCTCTTCATCTGAGGTTGTGAAGACAGACGAAGGACACGGTGAGTCTCAGCAGGTTTCAAAAACAACCGACACGAAATCAACGACAGACATTTACCCAAGGAGTCAATATTCACCGCCAATATCAGGTCATTTATTTTACTGAGAACTTACTCTTCTGAATACACTGAAAAACAGAACTAAAAATAAGTAAATATTTCTTTAAATTAGTGTATTAGTCCTTGATTTGAGCAGGAAAATAAGATTATCTGCCAATAGAATGAGTATTTTGACCCCTAAAATAAGATAATTAGATATACTGCACTTGAAATAAGTTGATGGAGATGAATTGTTCCTATTTTAAGTGCATAAATCTTATTCCATTGGCAGATCATCTTATTTACCTGCTCAAATCAAGGACAAACGCACTGATTTCAAGAAATCTTTACTTATTTTTAGTTCTGTTTTTGCAGTGTAATGCCTCCTATGTGATCCAGCATAATAACTAAACTGACGTCTTTGGACTTTTAGAAACTTTACACAATAACTCCAAACAAGTTTTTGGCCTAAAAAGTGTTTTTTTTTTTTCAAACCCCCTGTTTTTTTTTTATGCTGCATTTAGATGTCTTCAGTTTTTACTTTATCTCTCCCCCCTGAAATCTTTCAGATCATCGGATAACTTTCAGTCTGACAACATAAAAACTCGAGTAAATACAAAAAAGAAGTTTTTAAATAAGGATATCGTTTATTGAGGCTAAAATATTACCTAAACCGACCTGGCGCTGTGTGAAAATGTAATCACGCCCCTAACTGTGGGAAGTTTAGTGTCACCAGCCAGACCCAATAATGTTACAAATTATAACTGCCTGGCCCGTAGAACCGAGAAATCCTTTAAACAGAACCTGTCTGGCAATAGGAAGTAGGCTAGAAGAGTTCGAAAAGCAACGCATCACGCTCCGCTCTGAAGAAATTCAACAACAGATAAGAAACAAAGTCACTGACATCCATCTGTCTGAAAAAGGGCTACAAACCGATTTCTAAGGGTTGTGGGTCTCCAGAGAACCACAACAAGAGCCGTTATCCACAAACTGAGAAAACTGAGAGGAGAACTCCAAAAAAAGTAAAAAACAAAGCAACTGGGCTTGTTTTCCGTAGTTGAAGACGTTTCGCTGCGAAACGTCTTCAACTACGGAAAACAAGCCCAGTTGCTTTGTTTTTTACTTTTTTTTGGAATGAGATCTTCCCAGGACCGTCTCACATTTGCCAAAAAACATCTTGAGGATCTCCAAAACATTCGGAAAAAGTGGACCAATTAGGAAAAGGTGGAATCTTGATGCACAACTAACAGAATTTCAGATAAATAACGTCCTGCTGACTGTCAAACATGGCGGTGCTAGTATGATGGTCTGTTTTGCTTCCTCTTTATGGAGCTAAACCAGAGACAGCTTGCAGCGAGATTTCATTAATATTATCTTCATTAGCTGATACAGCTAATGATTATAGTGACATGGAGCTAAACCAGTGACAGCAGGTAGATGATGAGTACCGGAAAAACAGACAGCCCATGAAGGAGCCTTCAGTTTAGCCCCGCCCCCGATGGTAAAACAGTGCCAGCTTGTAGTGATGTCATAGCTGAAGGAACTCTGCAGTGACACTAAAAACATCTCACTGAAAGAAGCTGCAGCATAAAATGAGAATATCATCATAAGTTTTTACTTTCTAACAATGTTTGACTTTTTAATGTCTAATTTTTTAAAGTTTAGTTTTTCAATGTTTGGCTTTAAAATGCCAAATCTCTTTTTCAATGTCGCTGCAAGGTGTCACTGGTTTAGCTCCATACTTCAGGACCTGGATGTCTTCCTGCGATCGACAGAACGAGGAATTCTGCTCTCTGCCAGAAAACCCCAGAAGAAGAACATCCAGCCATCAACTGTGTAACTTTCAGACGAGTTTTTTAGCGTGGCAAATAATCCAAAGCTCATCACCAGGTCTGCCTTTAAATGGGTCAGAAACAAACCGTGACCGGTTGTTTTGGAGCGTCCTAGTCAAAGTACAGGATCAAATTTAATGGGACTTCTGTGGCATTAGCTAAAACAAGCAGTGATGCTCAAAAAACATCCAATAAGACTCAATTAAAAAATGTCTGCATAGGAAAGGGATTTAAAAAGCCGATTGCCAGATATTACACATGCTTGATGTGAGCTGCAGCTGCCGAGGGTGGCTATTACCTTTTCACATTGGGCCGGGTTGGTTTAGATAGCTTTTGTCATTTAATTAATAAAATCGTAATCTGAAAAGGGCTTTTTGGGTGATTTTATATCTTATATTTTGTCAAATAGACAGATCAAACAAAATATGCTTCCTAAAAAAAGAGCAGGAATGACATTTGTGCTCTTTACAGGCCCATTGTAGGAGCACCTTACACCAACTCCTGGGTAAAGTTTAGCAGAATATCCCTTTTAGGGGGCGTAGCTGTGGTGACAGAAGCAGGACAAGATCCTGTAAACATTTGTGGGTTTCTGGGTCGTCCCTGGCACCAGGGAAGAAAGGACCAGAGCAGCTGCTGCAGAGTCCAGGCGTAACGAGGAGATGCAGATAAACGTTTTCTGCTGGAAACACCCACGCTGCGAGGGGAACACACGAACACAGCGGCCCGGAGGTCTGACTCAGTCTCCCTCCTCCGGGCGTCTCTCTCAGCGAGTGAATGAATGCAGGAATGCAGAAAATCGGAGGAATGTCGCCGGTGCAGCGCTGCTTTAAAATAGAGCGCGGCGCGCTAACAGGCGGCGAAAACGCGCACGCCAACCTGAAGGTCTCAGGGTGAGCTTCAGTGAAGGCAGACGGTCTCATTCAGAATCTGGTTTTTATTCCCTGACGCTCTGACTTCCAGCAACAGATGTCACATCTGTGGCAATTCTGCTAAAAAACTGATGTGGTAAAAACCAAAAGAATGCGTTTCCTGTTAAAACCAGAACAACTCGGTCCTGATGTTCTGACTCTGATGCTGCTGCAGCTGAATCCTCTCTGCAGCCAGAGTCCAATATTATCAGGCAGTGGTCGTGCGGTGACCTCGCTACGAACCGAGTCCACCGGCACCGGATGAACCATTCAGGAGCCTGGCTTCTCATACAGGCACCAGATCCTAA
Source organism: Fundulus heteroclitus (assembly GCF_011125445.2). Lineage (NCBI taxonomy): Eukaryota > Metazoa > Chordata > Actinopteri > Cyprinodontiformes > Fundulidae > Fundulus > Fundulus heteroclitus. Next base: position 34,145,159 of record NC_046374.1, read on the forward strand.
TCTTCCTGCTGCAGTATGAAGATATAATGATACCAAAACTTTTAAAAAGTCAGAATCTTAGTCATCGTTGTAGATTAGAGCCCTTCATCTGTTATATTTAGAGATGCAGGCTTTTCCTGGCCCAATTTCTAAACTTCCTTCAGGCCTAGTGAGCCGAACCTGAGCCTCTGAGAAAACAATGTGCAGCCAGGTTTGCTGACAGGACAAAAATGGAAGAATCATCTGTTTATAGTTTGAAGATCATTTATTAAACGGTAACTTCCCGTACCAGTGACTGACTCCACCCACATCCAATATTAGAAACAGGTGCTCAAACGAGGCGGTGCCCGGCTTGGTTTTGGCTACTAGGACAAGGTAGAAAAAATATGCTAAACAAGCTAACTGAATGCTAAGCTAATAAATTACTAACCCGAAATATCGACAGAAGGATCGCAAAGTTCAACATCTAATGTTTCAAACATGTGCCCTATGGAGGCGGTTTCCAATGTGGGCGTGGTTTTGGCCACTAGAACAAGGTAAACAAACGTTAAACAAGCTAACTGAATGCTAAGCTAATAAATCGCTAACCCAAAATATCGACAGAAGGATTGCAAAGTTCAACATCTAATGTTTGAAACATGTGCCCTAAGGAAGCGGTGTCTGGTGTGGCCGTGGTTTTGGCTACTAGAACAAGGTAAAAAAAACCCCGCTAAACAAGCTAACTGAATGCTAAGCTAATAAATCGCTAACCCCAAAAATCGACAGAAGGATCGCAAAGTTCAACATCTAATGTTTGAAACATGTGCCCAAAGGAGGCGGTGTCTGGAGTGAGCGTGGTTTTGGCTACTAGAACAATGTATAAAAATGCTAAACAAGCTAACTGAATGCTAAGCTAATAAATCGCTAACCCAGAATATCGACAGAAGGATCGCAAAGTTCACCATCCAATGTTAGAAACATGAGCCCTAAGGAGGCGGTGTCTGGTGTGAGCGTGGTTTTGGCTACTAGAACAAGGTAAAAAAAATGCTAAACAAGCTAACTGAATGCTAAGCTAATAAATCGCTAACCCGAAATATCGACAGAAGGATCACAAAGTTCACCATTTGGCCTCCAACTCGCCACAGAAACACGTGGCGGAGCCGCTTTTATACCCCACAGCGGCAAAGCCACAGACGTCAGTTTTTCTGGGTGACGTCACAATATCTTCTAAGGCAAAACCAAAACTGACCTTCAAATGCAGTACACTCGTTTAACGCGAGGGGGCGCCACACAGGCAGTTATGGACACAAAAGCAGGATTTTAACAATAACAATGGGCAGTAAACTGTCAAAATAATGACCGGGAGACGTAGTAAGACAACCATGTAAGCAGTTTAGCAGCAACAAAGTCAATTTAGTGGCGAGTTACCCTTTAAAAAGGGGGTGGATGTATTTTTCAGTATCTGACCTGCCAATTAACGACCAGAGCCACTTAAGACAAAATAACCTGATCTCTGAAGACTGAGCTGTGCATCTCTAAACACAACTGGAGAGGTTTATTCATTAAGAATGATCTCATAATGATGTTATAGCTTTAAAAAAAAGACAGATTAGATGTTTACAAAAGAAATTACTTGTATTTTTCATATATTTTATAGAAGACTAAGCCTTATGTTTTAGTTTCTAAAGCGATCTAATTCTGGTTTGAAGCCATAATGATTGAAAACTATAACTTGGGGCATGTTTGCATGATTTTAGGTGTTATTTTTTGGTGTTTTTGTTGATTTTAAGGCCGAGTCTGACCATAACATGGGAGGCGCCTGCAGCAGCGTGACCCTCTTCATCCTCTAAATATTGGATCCTAAAAGCTCAGCTCAGATATTACTGAATAATTCCTTGAGACGCAGATCTGGTTTGTGATATCTCTTCTTCCTGCAGGAATGGTTCATTTGCCAGAGGATTAATCTGGTATGCTGAGGTTTTAATGCTAAGAAAGCATTTCAAGCTGAAACCGAATACGACAGTAACTGATTTTTATTGACTTTTCTGAGCAACGGGCCAAATGAAGACGAGGTGTCAGCCGTGTTTTCACAGCGTACGGACGGAGGCATGTCACTTTCAGGTTGCGTCTCGGGGTTTCTTGCCGTCAGGATCAACGATCAGTGGATAAAACGGAGAGTTTTGCTGCTTTACTCTTCATATGGGATCTAAGCCCTGCAGATTACAGCAGCTGTGCTCTATGAAATCCCTTCTCCTGAGAGCAAAACTCATATTTTGAAGGCTTTAATCTCATTTTCCGCAGCTTTTAAAACATTGGAAACAACGACGCATGGGGTGGGGGACATTTTGCTGAGGCTCGATTTGATAAAATACAGAATAAAAGCATAATTCAGGGTCTTCATCTACCAGGTTGGAATCCATATTTAATCATTTTGAATTAGATGAAACGAGACCAGGTTCGTCCTGGAAACAGGCGTCTATAAGACTGAAGTGAGCTGATCTCCTCTTTTATTTGCACTTTTCCAGAAAGCCCCCCCCCCCTGCTTCCAAGCTTTTAATCTGCCGGTTTGCATCAGCAGAGACAAACAAGCAACAGATAATCAAGAGGAGCCGGATTCCAGTTGAGGTTTGACCCAAACAAAGCAGATTATAGCTGCTGTAATTTGCAGCGTTTCCCCCACTCTGCGGAGCTGAAATTTCAGTCTTTCTTCTCGGAGGCGTGTGTGTGTGACCAGGCACTGAGTCAGAGCCGTAGTAATAAAGCACCTTTTTTATTATTTTAACCGCTTTTATTCCTAGAGTTTAAAGGTTTGATGATAAGTTTACCCAAACCCATTACAGCAGCTGTATGTTGTGATATTCATCCCCCAGGGTTGAAAAGCTGCACTTTACAGATCTAGAACTGCTCTTAGTGTAGGATATCAGCTTTATATTGCTTTTTATGAAAATCTCTAGCCGTGAAGCCATATTTGAGGAGAATGGGGGCGCCACCATGGCGGTGCTGAGCAGTCATCCTCCTTCATTTACATTTTAACAGAGCAGAGAAGCACCAAAGATCCTGTTTTAGAGGATTTAATGTCTTTTTCTTCAGCTGAAACGATAAATTCACGTAAAATATTAAAGTCTAACTGGACCAGGGTTGAATTTTTCTCAGATTTCTGACCAAAACAATGAAAACTGCTGCAGCTGCCCTTGGAAATGGCTGCAGGGAAGATTTCAGAGGTTTTAATCCTGAATCTTTGAAGCTGCTGAAGGATCTAATTAATGTTTATGTTCTTTTGTTTGTTATTAGGCAGCACTGCTCCCTTGTTTGAGCTTTCTCAAACCAGAAGATTTGCATTTTTATTTAATTCTTCAGGCTATAAAATATATATATATATTATATATTATTTTTACACATTTTCCCAACAAATCTTTCAAATGTACAACTGATATTTCCTTCCTTTCTTAGCTTTTTCTCTGGGATATTGGGGGTTTCAAGATTTAATCTTAACATTTCAAAGGGTAAAGATATATTATAAACACAAAGGAAATTTATTCAAATCAAGTTTATGTTTTTTTACACCTTTACAAGATAAGAAAGCAAAGCTAGTCGCTTTTTAAAGGTTTTAATCTTTAGGTTTTAAGCTAAAAAGTGTAAATTATTGTAATTTAACAGGATATACAAGTAGATTTTCCCAGAATGCCTTGTTTGAATAAATCCACAGGGTCAACATGTTGGTACCAAACACAGCAGCTCCTTTATTTTTGTTTTCAGAGGGAGGCAGAACATTTGTGTTTTTAACATTTAACCTGGAGGTTTCAACTTTTAAAAGACATTTACTGTGTTTTTAAAGTGATTCTTTTTCTTTACTTTATTACAGAATTGCCTGAAAATAATTGAACCAAAATAATTAGTTTAAAAGAACTATTCAGAGCAGTTCTCCCTTTTTAGCAGTGTTTGGAGCGGGAAATTAATCTAGAAATGTAGCATTATTAGCGCTTAACTTTAAGATTTTAAGATCTAATTATAAAAATACAAACACATATTATTCAAACTTAATGACATTTTCTGTAAAACCAATTTTGACCAGATTAGAGACCACATGGCTCCCAGCTCTTCTCCTTTTTGATATTATTCGCAAAACCAAAAAGCAGAGCTAATTGTATTTTAAAGATTCAGTTGATATAGTTTAGAACAAAAAAAAAAAAAAAACATAGAACAATTAGTCACATTTTAAAAGGAACATGCACTGGTTGGAGTCCTTAAGAGTGCAAACGAGGAAATAAAATTAGAACAATGTTAAATAAGTGATAAAAAGCAGAAAAAAACTAACATGAAATATTGATCACAGTTGCATTTTACAGAATATTAATATGTTGGTGAAGATTCTCAGTCATCCAGGTCGTGATCATTATAAGAAAGGTTAAAAAATAAAACAACTGGAGTTTTATTCTGAAACAGAATATTAAGTAAAATATTATTTTAGTTAATATAGGGGACGGAATGCCACTTATTAAGCTTTTACTCTCATTATAAACCACAGGCATATGTTAAGGATTTTGCTATAGTTGAACAATATTTGACCAAATCAATGAGTTTTACATATCTGTTTTTTTTTAATGTTTTTAAAGGTGTTAAGAAACATTTAAAGTGATAAAGTCAATTTTTTTAAACATCCTTTAGCCCAATTAAAGCAAAGTTGGGCGGACTAATGGAGTACTTGTGGTGATTTATTTGCACTTTCACAACACAGGGAAGCACAAAGTTGTATTTGAAATGCTTAATTCTTGTTATCTGCAGCCAAATAACAATAATAATAATAATAATAATAATAATAATAATATAAATGAGCCTGTAATGCGCAGCGCTTTGACCAAATCCTGACAGAGGAGGAATGAGATTTTAATCCTGTAATCTGCAGCTGTGACGGTGTCATTAATCTTAATTGATTGTTTTAATCCGAACTTCTGATGGTTCTGACCCGCAGGTTCCGGTTCCCCGCAGAGTCCAGAACCATGACTCAGAGCGCAGGGTGGATGGAGGGAGTACCTCTCTCTCTCTCTCTCTCTCTCTCTCTCTCTCTCTCTCTCTCTCGGTTCCGCAGTGGTCCACTCACACACGCGCGTCGTCACATGCACGCGCCCCGCTGTCAGGAGGCTGAAACGCCTCGTCATCCCGCCGGTGCACGAGCCCGACAACCTTCGGGTTCTGCACGAAGACCCTTGAATGCCCCCCCCCCCCTCCTCCCACGCGAGCCGCAGATCAATGACCCACCTTGTAGAAGATGAGCTTCAGGGTGCCGTAGAAACCCATGGCCGCAGAGCCGGGCCGATCAACCTGGAAACACGCAGAAACACGCCGACAACACGTCCCCTACGCAGAAACACGCAGTCCCACGGCCACGGACACGTCACTGATCCATCAGGGGGTGATCGGTGGGTCGATGAGGGTCCACGCAGAGCTCTGTCGCCGCTGCTGCTTGCTGCTTCAGGATCCACGGACAGACCTGCTCTGTCTCCCTCTGTTCTGGCTCTGCGTGGATCGACCTCCGGCAGGAACACGCAGGGACATGCCTCTCTCTGCCGCGTGCTACAGAGGGGTGGAGCCGCGTGCACGGCGCGTGCGTGTGTGTGTGTGTCTGTGTGTGAGTGAAGTAGAGATGCAGGGCGATTATTGTGCAATGATCAATAAATCATTAAAAAAACAGACTAAAGTCACACGTTTATCTCCGGATGACGTCAGGATTTCGTCACAATTTCTACTTTACTGTAATAAAATGAAATCACATTTCAGCCATTATTATATAGATTAAAAGAAATGTACTGACTATTTTAAGTTTTTATCGTTTTTCTTAAATAAAAAGTACGTCTCCATAGAATATTACTTAATTTATGGAAGAAAAGTTGCACAATTAATCGATTTATTACAAAGAATGATAATATATATATATATATAAAGCATTTATTTCTGTTACGTTCGATGACAACCCAACATCCAGTTTCTCAAAAAAGTGAAAAAAAATATTGTTTAGCAGAAAAGTTACATCAACATACCATTCCAATTTATTTACAAAGCGCTTTAAACACACACAGGACCAAAGTATTATACACAATCATAAAATACAAATGATCATAAAAACAATAAAATTAGGGAAAGTAAAATGCAATAAAACAAAGTCCACATCTCAGATTGTGTTAAAAGTCATTTAAGAGAGATACGGTTCTTAAGAAGGGATTTAAAATCAGAAAGATCAGAATAAAAAAAGGAAAATAGAATGATGAAGCAGACTTCTGGTGGGACGGGTACGATCACAAGGCATCGTTGCTGAAGAACCTGGTCTGTTCAGAGAGCTGTGAGATTACAATGGAAAGTTGAGTGGAAGGAAAACATGGGAAAGGTGTCAAGAGTTTGCAGCTGGAGTCAGAGCGTCAATAGTCACCACCCAGAGACGTGTCCAGGAAATGGGCCATAGCTGCCATTCCCTGCTAAAAAAACTAAAAAAAGAAAAAGCCTAGTCTCAACCTGTCTTGGACTCATGTTAAAAGTGTGGAACTATTAAAAACACAATAATTAAGAACATGTCATTAGGGCACAACTGCAATGAAGCAAAGCAAAGAAAAGAAAAATTATGCGCATACAGGCTCCAAACGGAAAGTGCAGTCAGGCAACCAAATAACACAAAATCACCTTAACAATCACGTTATATTAACTGAATATTTTTATCAATAGCCTCCCAATGTAAGTTGTAAATCTAAATTAACATAAAACTAATTTCTATTATAGCGTATAGATCAATGTAACATTTCTCTTTCACACACAGCCATTAAACATCTTTAAGCTGATCAGTAGAACTCAACCACATTTGGAGCGTTTTCTAACGTTGACCAACACAATTTCATTGTGACACTTGATTAACCAGAGACTGTTATTCATTGATGATGTCAGGTTTGACAGATTCTACTTATTTCAAAAAAATAAATCAATTGGTAAAATAAGTTCAAGGAGATGGTGTGTTTTTAGTTTTCTGCCTCACAATGACAACTGTTGATGTATTTTGTCATTAATTCTTTCCAAAAGCCCGCCAAATGTTCTGAAAAGCTTCCCAAATTTTTACAACCCGCCCATAATCTCTTTTGTTTTAGCTCAATGTGTTCAAAAGAAGCCCAGTTCTGTGGAAACCTGCCCAATCTGGCAACAATGACTAAATCAAAGCTCTTTTTTTTACTTGTTTTTCAAGATGTTGGGATTTTCCTGAGATAATTTTCCTCAGCGCTGTAGGAGTGGTCACTGTTCAGCCTGAAGCATGCAATGTATTTTGAAAAAGTTTGCACCCCTAAAAAAATGATATGCCCCCCCACTTGTTAATTTAGTTGATAGAAATATGATGAAAAGTAAAATTTCCATCATCAAAAAAACTAGAAGAAACCTTAAAAAAAGCTCTTGAAACTGACAACTATGACAAAAACTGGCAGAATTTTTCTCAACGATTGAAAACAAAATCAAAATCTTGGAGAAAGACGGGTTTTTGTCGTTCGGACCGGCGCGACATGTTAGAAAATTAAGCAACGATGCCGAATCCCATTGAGCGGTTTGAAGTGAACGCTGTTATCCAGAGCGGTCAGGATGCCCATTCAGAACCCGGACAACCAAGTGAAGAACCAACCATCAGAACCGGACCACGGCGCAATGGTAGAAGGTGGCCTGGACCGCTAAATGATTTTTTTCTCGTACGTCGGGTAGATGGATGAGCGCGTGTTCTCACCTGGGGAACACATAGCACCAGGACGGACTGTAAGGAGAAGGCCAGGCCGGCGGCGGCAGTGTCATGGTTTGGACATTCGCCTGCTGGGACGTTTTGGATCCTGCCAAGAACATCTCAAAGTTAGATGGTTAAAAAAAAAAAAACACTACAATATGAGAGAATTCAAGCTTTTTATTTGTTTGGTTGTTGTAGTACTAGATACTTCCTAGTAGAGAAAATAAATAGCACGCTATGCCGTAAACATTTATTAAATGAAGTTTGCGTCATTTTCTTTTTACACTTTGTGAAACTTTGAAGGCACACTAAGCCAACCCAAAACCTGCGCCGTAAAGCATCCCCCACTACGACAAGACGAAAGGCCAAACCAGCAGGTTTGACTGCAGATCCATAAATTAACCCGCACAAGCAGCCTGAGTGACACCCAGCAGGGGAGGGCTGGATGTCGCAGCGTTCCCACAGAGGACTAACCTGCAGGTTCACACACCCAAACTCCCACAGGCACATGGGGGAAGCGGGAGGAGGCGGGGGAGGTGAATAGGGGTGTCATTTAGGAGGTCAGACCCTCAGGTCAGCCTGCGGAGACTAAACATCCAACAGGCCTTTCAGCCTCACCTGTTCAGCCCGTCTTCCTGCCTTCTCCCCCCTATCTTTCTGTTCTGAGCCCGCAGGTCTGAGCTCGCTGGAGCGGCGGGGGGCCACGGCGTCGGTTCAGGCTGAGGCCTCCCCGTCTTATCGCCGCTACGGCAACAAAAAAAGGGAAGCTGCAAAATAAACCCGACATCTGTACAGAAACACCTGTACAGTCACGTGTAATCCAAGCAGTCAGCGTGAAAGGCTGTATGAATGCGGCCGATAATCCTGCTTCACACTGTGCGTGTTTGAATAAGGTACAGGATACACGGCGTCTTTATGTTTCAACGTCTGCCATCCGAATCCAAACAGGGAGAACATCACAAAAGGAAGCTGCCATCTCCGGGAGTTTGTGTAGACTAAGGAAACACTGAAGTCCTCTTGAATGCAACGCCAGTCATCACAACTTCACCAAAGATTAAAAGCTTAGTTTACCTCGTTAGTCTTCACAAGTGTCTGCTTGTTCACTGAAAAGTGAACAAGCAGCACTGTAACTGCAGGTTTACGGTGGATGCACTCCAAAAAGAGGCAACTACTGGCTCCTGGGACAATAGCTTGCCAGTTTACACTCCTTGAATGAGTCTCAAGTGTGGTGGATTACCATCACAACGGGTCTGATTTGATGTCTGACAGAAACTCTGGGTCTTGAACCCGCGTACCTGAATTTTTTTCCAAAATCATATTAAAATATTTGTGTTTCTGCTGTCAAACAGATGTCTAAATGAAGTAGGGATTGTTAACTTGAATGTAGCACAAACAACAGGTATAAGTGTAGGCAGGGCTGGATTTAAAAGCATGCAGGCCCCTTGTTTAGAGCCAGATTTTGTTCTGAATTGATGCATGTAATTTTAAGTCATCATGTAGCAAAGAGCTCCATGTCATTCCCTAAAAGATGAACCATTATTTCATAATATTCAAATACTTGAGCAGTGTTTATATTCATAAAAATACAACACTACTAAAACACCTATAGACTGGAGTTTTACATAAAGGACATTATCTGACAAAAACACGCATTCGTTAGGGGCCCCCAAAAACTCAGGGCCCCTATGTCACTGCCCCCTTCTAAAGTCTGGTCCAGAGTATAATTATTTAATAAGCAAATTTGTGGAAAAAGGTATAACTTGGCATAACTCCAACCACAAGATGGCAGAAAAACATGATCTGTGGTTTGTGCCAAATATGCATCAACAGGCATTAAAGATCCTTTATGCTTAATATTAAATACTCAAATGGATGAATCCTCTTTTGCTTACAGATGTGTCCCCAGTCACAATAAACAGAGCACCGGTAATGGTGGGGGCAACGAGGTGCCATGTAGCTAACATACGATCAGCAAAAAGAACAAAGAAGAAGACAATGAAAGAAATGGCAGCGGTTCTCCTTCCATAAGGCGCAATGTATTCAGTGAGATCACAGATCACCTTCTTCCATTTGGGTGCATATTTCTTTTTATTTCTCTTTCTGAGAATGTACATTATCATGATTTCCTTCACCATGGCCATGTTTGCTATCGTCTGAAATTCACTATTTGAATTTGGAAGTTTACTGGAAATTGCCCTCTAGTGGCTACAGGGCCTAACAACCAATCTATTGCATCACAGTTGCTCCTTCATAGTTAAAACTAGGCATGAGATGCCTAATCCTAACTTTTTTAAAAAAACTATGTGTTTGAGGAAAAAAAAAATTCCCAGCAGAGCTGGATAGGCTGCTCACTGTCCAGGGTCTATGATTTCAGTCAAAACCAGTAACACTGATTATTCAAATATTTGTTTATTTTAGGTGAGTCATATAGTTATTGCAATGTTTACCAGCTTTATCACATGTTACATGTTTTTCTAAAGTGTATGTGCACCATTAATGCCTGTTGTTGCATTTTCTACACAAACAAAGGCTCTTATTGTAAGCAGTTTGCTGCCAACTAATTGTTTTAATTATTACATCTTACGCCTAATTTTGCCAATTTGCACACTAAATACCTAAATGTACATCTATTGCATGTGTTATATTCAAGGGAACAATCGTTCCTTACGTTAGATTCTGTGTGACAGAAAAAAAAAACAAATACAAAAACAAATACATGATTTTAAAAACAATATTTTACAACATAACTTTTTCAAAATTAAAATGAGATTTCTTTCCACCCCATTAATGTGATCAAATTAAGGGTGGATTTATTTCTAAAAACCTCAATGTAAGTTTATATTATTACAATAACAGATTATTTGAATACCAAAAACTGTGTCCAGCTGTATCTTTGTATTGGGAATTATTTAAAAGAAATAACAGATGCATGCAAACAAGCCACAGGACACAATAATGTGCATTTTTTTATTCAGCCAAAGCAGCTGTTTCCTGATGAAAACGTTGATATTAAAGTCGCCTCAGAGGAGCAATCATGAAAATGAAATCCAAGTGAAGTCCTGCAGCAGACGACATAGATCCCAAACAGATCTTTATACGTTCCCACCATCATGGAGTCGGTCTGGAATAAAGATGCAAAGAACACTGAGCTCTGTGCTGAATTGAAACACAAAACATCTATAGATGACAATAAGTGTGAGCCTGCATCTCCTCCTCATCTGTTTTCCCTGCAGCTTGTCTAAAGCTTTGAAGGTTGTCACCCCCGCTCTCCCCTCCGCTCTGGTATTCATCCCTCCAGGGTCTCTCTCCCTGATGGCCTTGTAAAACCTGAAGCTCTGCTTAAAACAGACTCTTTCCCACATTTAGGGACTGGCAGAGCACGTAGACATTAAGGAGGAATATTCCACTTCAGTAGGTGTGTTGTTAGGGGACTGCAGATGTTGAGACTTCCTGTTAAAATGCAGCGAAAGGCAGTCAGCTGACGGATGGCTGGTGGCTGTGAAAAATTCAGTTCATACCAACAGCACCTAGAATGTGTTTATAACACAATCAGGATTCTAAACTCACAAACATGCAGATTTTGGCATATTAATACAATTTGTTCTATTCAAATAAACAAATTCAAATGATTGTCCTCATTTTGAATTGATGTAGTCATTTTGATGTAAATCTGACGAACCACCTAAAATAAACAGGTTTAGGGTCACTGATGTCCAAGAGGGTGGTAAACAGAATCCAACGTGGATTCTGGAGCAATTTCTTCCACTTAGATGGACTTTTTACTTAGAGGTGCATAGTGCAAGTTTTGAAATTTAATATTATTTATTTTCTTTCCCATACAAGCCCCTTACAATTCCTTGCCGTGCAAAATTATATATTCTCTATTTACCGCAGTTGCCCCTATAGGTTGGATTAGCCAGTTTATGAGAGAGTGATTTGAGCCAAATCCTCTGGGCAATTCCTCACACTGCTACTTTGCTGAGTCTCCACCGTAACAAAGTTAGCACGAGAACACAGGCTAACTTCAATATGTTTTGTTTTCTTACCACAGGAGACATTATGCCTCTGAACAAAAGACCCGTGTGGTTGCAGCAGCATATGATTTTCCTCTTCTTCCATGCACTGATGTAATTTCAACTTGCCGCCAGAGGTGGCAGACGTCTGCAAAAATCCTCAAATTTACACTACGCTCCTTTAAGAAATACATATATTTTGCACTTAGACATTGACATTTTGCCTTTCAAATTTGCACCAAATTATAACTGATGATCCTGAAGTCATGTTGAATGCTAACATGGATGCTAACATGCATGCTAATGTGAATGCTAACAAGAACGCTATTGTGGATGCTATTGTGAATGCTAACATGGATGCTAACATGAATGCTAACAGGGATGCTAATGAGGATGCTAATGTGGATACATAAGTAGTAAGAAGATTGTGATCATCTTTACAATTTAAATTATTATCTTTAAATTCCTGTTGGTAATAGTAATAGTAATAGTAATCAGTCTATTATTGATTAATGGAAGTAATGAAAGGGATCAGTCTGGGTAATTTCTGCAAATGTTCACTTTAAATAAAATTTTCAACTGTTGTCTGCTCTGCTGTTTGACACGATTGAGCAGACAATAAGAAAACACATTATACCCTCTGCATTATGTAAATTGTATATACAATCGTTTTTGTGTATCTTTGTATGTTTTGAATAAGTAGATGCATTATTATGTGGATATTGGGTTTTAGATACTAGTAGTTGCAAAATTGTGTAAAATGGTGCCATTATTTACAGTGTGTGCATGTATAAGTAACATTGAAACAAAAAATAAGACTGCATAAATGCTTTGTCAAAAAGAAAGAAATGTGAATACACAGATATGTATTGAAGGTATAAAAGAAACAAAGGTTTCAAGAAGTCTTTTAGTCATATTGTTTGAATAAAAGCTGCTGCAAACAAAAATGTTTTCATTCCGTGTTAAATGGAATCAGCAGTTTCTGCACATCTCAAGTTTTCTGGGAGTTTCTTCCAGAACTGAGTAGCATAACTAGATGCTGCTTTACCTTGTTGAGGTTCTGGTCCCAGGAACACTGAGTAAGTAGATCTGATGGGTCTGGATTGTTCATATTTGACAAGCAAGACAGAAATACACGTATGTCCAGGACCATTTAGTGCTCTACTGATAGTGGTGCTGTCTGGTGCAGGCTGTAAACATGCACCGTAGATCCTGTTTGTAGTGCAGTTTGACTAGATTGGAACCCTTCATGAACCACTTCCATGCCTTTTTCCTTGATGTTAACTAATCTAAACCACCCTCAGCATGTGGCCCAGGGGTTTCTCTGCAACCATGGAGAAAAACACATGAACCTGGAAAAACATTGCTAACAATTTAACAATAATATGATCTGCTGTCCAAAGTGTCTATAAGACTTCTTTGCCAGCTGAATGTTGGAGGCTCACCATTTTTACCAGTCCCTGCTCTAGATATGTGAGCTTTTTTTGCTCTTCACTGGTCTACATGAGATCCAAATCACATCCAATTCAGCCCGGCGCATCTACCTGCTGCACTCTTGTCATCCATGAGTGGAAATGTGAAATTAACCTAATCATTTCTAACCTTGACGGTGAACTTTCTTATCTGCATTTTCCACTTGGACGTTGGGTGGTTTTCACCTGACGCCGTAATGTTTTCAAACATCGTCCGGAGAGAGAGCGGCTGGAAAAGTAGAAATGTCAAAACATTCACTGTGGGATTTTGGGTCGGGTTTGAACGGACCAAGTGTGAATCCAGCAGCAGGCGAGCGGGGCTGATAGCAGCTTCTACTTCACGCTTCTTTCCGCCCTTCTTTGATGCTGCAAATCTATTCACGATTGAAAAACCGTCCATAATCTTGCCCACAGTGTATTTTCTATGGTTTGGAGCATGTCCTGCCAAGACGCTCCTCTCGCAGTGTGAGGTTACGTGTTCAGTAAAGAATCTCCAGCTGCGAATGGACATGTGTAAGGAAAGAAAAACTGCAGAGACCCTCTGAATCGTATTCTTCTGAAATTCTCTGCCATCCATGTGTGAAAACAGGGACACAGAAGCTTCTTTAAACGGGAAAAAAACAAATAAAACTATCATAGAAACAGGACATGTGTCAGTTTTTGTGTTTTATTCATACAAGTGTTGGAGACGGGAAACTGAGAAAAACACTTCAAAGTCAAGAACCCTCAAATTTACACTTCAAAGACACGGGCAGATATGTGTGTGTGTGTGTGTGTGTCGTCTGGATGATCCTACAAGTGTGTGAAGAATCAATAAAGAGCGGCTGAGGCTGAGAGGATCAGAGGAATGTGTGAAAGATTGATTTTCAGGAGATGATGTTTCATCTCACTCTGGAGATGCTGCGGGTGGACTACAGTTGGAGCGGAGGAAAGTCTCACAGTCCGTCACCGAGAGCTCCCACTGAGCCTCCTTAATGAAGTACAGTCGGCTGCGAGACCTTCAGGGGTCAGCAGCCTCCGAGAGGTTCGTCAGTGTTTGCAAATATGGCCGAGGTCGGATTGATGAACCGAAGCGTCAGATTACAGCAGAAACCGGGTTTAAGGCTTCTCAGACAGATTCAGTGCAGCAATAAATCTAAACGTAGCAAACATGTTAAAACGAAAGTAAACCTATGGAGCTAAAACAGCGACAGCTTGCAGCGACATTGAAAAGAGATTTGGCATTGTATAATCAAACATTGCAAAATTAAACATGGAAAAGTCACTTGCAATGACATCGAAAAAGAGATTTGGTATTGAAAAATTAAACATTGAAAAGTCAAATATTGTTAGAAAGTACAAACTTATGATGACTCGTCATCTACCTGTGAACTACTATGATTGTAGTGACATGGAGCTGAACCAGTGACAGCAGGTAGATGATGATGAGTACTGAAAAAACAGAGGGTCCATGAAGGGGCCTTCAATTTAGCCCCGCCCCCGACGGTAAAACAGTGCCAGCCTGTAGTGACGTCATAGCTGAAGGAACTCTGCAGTGACACTGAAAACATCTCTCATTAAAAAAAAAAGCTGCAGCATGAAATGAGAACATCATCATAAGTTTCTACTTTCTAACAATGTTTAACTTTTTTAATGTCTTATTTCTCAGTGCCAAATTTCTTTTTCGATGTCGCTGCAAGCTGTCACTGTTTTAGCTCCGTATAAACCCTCTTTCAGCACCCGAGGAGTGGAACGGCTTTGCCTGTCTGGAGCAGGTGTGTGCTGACACAATGCCAATGTGGAAAGAAATCAGCAAGGATCTGAGAAGCAACTGCTCCCACCCATAAGTTGGGGAAGAGTCATGAAAACAGATTTTTGTGGCACCACTGGCCTTTATTGAGAGTAATGAGACAAGAAACCAGCAGGGAGGGACGCGGGGAAGACATACAGCAAGGGTCCTAAGGTACGGAATCGACGTCGAGGACTAACAGCTTCTGAATACGGGTCGCCTGCTAAAGAAATATCCGCCCCATTAGGCCGTTTCTAAATACTTTGAGGTCCATCGTTCTACAGGGAAAACACATTTTAACAACCGTTAAACATTTAAAACAGCTGCCTCCCAGCAAAGTAACCCCAAACTCAGACCATGTGAGGCTCAGAGAAATTATCTAAAAAAAAAAAGAAAAGAAAGAAACCCCAAGAGCTGGGCTACTAACTGGTAAAGTTCTTTGCAGGACAGTTATGTCCCATTTTTTTGTTTTGGTTCCTGGTTCCTGGGAATGATGTCCCACCAGAGTTGTGTGAGCTGGGGTTTCAGGTTGAAAAACCACTAAGAATGTAATGGTTGATGTGCTGACTATTGTTACCAATACAAGTTCTGTTCCCCTTCATGTCATATGGATAGCAGCCATATTGGATATTGAAGTCAGGATTGCTCAGCAGCCTCCAACTTTCTTGGTCACGATTCTGTTTTTTGGGGGTAGACTTCGATTTCCAATTACTAGACACTATATAAACAGACGGAACAAGTGTGTCTTGTTTCCAAGTGCGGATGAGAAAAAGCCTCTTCTGTCTAAGGTGAGTATGACTGCTTGGAAAGGTTTAGATTAGATTAGACTTAACTTTATTGTCATTACACAGGTACAAGGCAACGAAATGCAGTTTAGGTCTAACCAGAAGTGCAGCAGCAGCAAGTGCAGGATAAACAATGGTTCCATAAGTACAGGACATGGATATGTACTGAATAAATATAGAGATGGATACTATCATAGACAGAATTTTGCTGATAGATTTGTCCTATGAGTATAATATATAGGTAAATATGTACCGAATATAATGTACAGGTGGATATTACTATAAATAGGTGGGACCAAAGACCAAAGCGGAGATGTTTGACCTTAATGTACAGTACCATGTTTGGAGAAAACCAAACACAACATATCAGACACGTCATTCCAACAGTCAGGCACGGTGGTAGAGGGCTCATGAAGTGGGCCTGTTTTGCAGTCGTTGGGTTTACCATAGACTCCTCTGTAGACTGAGTCGTTCTGGACCATGACGCCGTCAATCAGAAAGATGAAGTTCGGTCCAAACCGAGTCGTCAACAGAACAACTGTCCCAAACACAGCAGCACCGCTGAACCAGCGTGGCTGAAAAAGAAAAGAATAAATTTTACAATGGCCTAGTCAAAGTCCAGACATCAGACTGATTAAAAGGTTTAGTCAGACTTTAAGAGAGCCGCGTTGAAACAAATGTCTGCAAACATCGATAAGCTAAAGCAGCACTGGCAAACAGAGTGGGCTGAGATTCCTCCACAATGACGTAACAGACTGGTTAATTCAGACAGAAAGGCTACAAAATATGGTCCTAAAAGCTGCCAAGGGGTGTACTTAGTTTTTACAAACAGCTTTTCCATTTCAGTTTCTGATTCATTTATTAACTACTGAAAATGTGGACTCTGTCGACTATTTTTTTGTACACTTCAGCTTTAACTTTAGAACCCAGAGGACTTTTATCACGTTTTGATGCATTAATGCCAGGAGCTGAACGTGGGTGTGCTTACTTTGCACCATCAGAAATGAAATTTAAGTCGGAACCGCGACGTTATTTCAACATTTATCCACAAAATAGAAGCCACGTCACTCTTCTCACGTCTCCCGCAAGGCACCAGACTGAAAGTGCAGCTCTTGCGAGGACTGTTTAGAAAGCTAACACATTTTTCCAAAAATAACAAAAGGTAAAGTTCAGACTAAACAGCAATTTTCTTTTCAAAAAACAAAAAAAAAAACAAAAACCTGACATTTTCTCAAAACAAGTGGCCTTTTGGTGTAACGTGAGAGGAGGAGAGCAGCGCCGGGGGTGAAACCATAACGCCACTTACCAAACCCGCCTGTGACAGCACTCTGCTTTTCAGTTTTACCTAATTAAACCAGGGTGTTCACAAACTGCTATAATAAGGCAACCAGAGGCTCAAAAATCTGTGTGTGGATTAATGTGTTTTCCAAAGTGCTATATATATATATATATATACATTTATAAATGTAATTAAAGGAACTCAAAGGCTTCAGCAAAGACCTCCAGCATCTTCCAGATCTGATCTGATAGAGTAAAACAACTGTTTCCTTTCCTCTCCGGCAGCGGCGACAGCGCCTGAAGCAGCTACAGCCGAGGGCGTCTTCATTAAAATCCATCTGGAGGAGCAGCACTGCGACGGTCAGCCACGACACAGACCGTCGCCGGCGAGCTAACAAGCTGCCTCTCGTGTCTCCAGTGGGTCCGAATGCGAAGGTGCAATGCAGCAAACATGTGCTTTAATAAAGACAATAAACAACGCTGCTGCAAACTGCACTGTGTGTGAGTGTGTGTGTGTGTTCATCAATAATGAATGCTGGCGGTGTTGCAGGGATGTAGGAGACTTAGTGCTCATGTATATTTTAACAAGCAGCCATGTGCACGTCTCTAAGCTCTGAGCACTCTCAGAGGAGACGCTGAGATTTAACAGACTCGCCGATCAAAGCTGAAAAGGATGGAGTGAGTTAAGACAAAGAAGAGGAAGAAACAGTTGTTATGCGTTGGTAGAACCTGCACAGCTGAATACGGTGAGGAACCTCCTATGGGTGCAGTACCAGAAAGTGGCCACTAGGTTTTACCTGAATAGTGATAGACGTCTGTGTGGTTTGAGAGTAATCCCATTTTGTGTTGAGTGAAATATTTATGAGTGGTTTACAACCTTTCCTGTTTGGAAAAGGATTGATTAATAGTTCTCGGTATGGCTACGTGAAATTGGTCCGCAGCGGGGAGTTTATCCACAGAGCTGAAGTTGGCAGGTATTTAGCATTTGGCAGTCCGGTGATGTGTTGTCCTGTTATTAATGGAGCTGAGGGGACAGGTTAGAGGGTGAACAGGTGGAGCAGAGGAGGAGGTACGGAGTCAGGGAATAGTTACCAGGAGGCCTGATGGAGGAGGCGGAGAGAGGAAGGGTAGGGTAGGGTTAACCTGACTCCGCCAGATGGATTTGCTCCGCATATCCATCTGGAAACCTTCCGTTGAGGTAATTTTGGGAAGGGGCGAAAATACTGGTTAGCTGATTGGCCTATGTTGGTGATAGACGGGCCAAATAAACCAATCAGATCAACGAAGCATATGACGTACTCGTCAACATGCTTCGTCGTCGCTCGTAACAGAGCGACGATGAAAACACAAACACAAGCCAAGCTACTCTTGCTGCTGCAGGTAAAGGCTCATTAGCTCAGCAAAGAAATACTCTGTAATTCCGATAAAACTTGCTCGATAGCCACGCTAACGCTAGCTTCATCGGCTGAAGCCGCCATGTTCTTTAGACTGAACTGTCGCGCTTCTCGTTGCGTCACACCTCAACCCGCCTCAAAGCCAACGCTGATTGGACGTTCGTTTGGTGAACGGCTCCAAATTTTCTTTAACGGAGAGTAGCCAGACTGATCTGCGAGTGAAACCTTGAAAGCTCGCGAGATCAGGATGGTCTCACAAGGCTAGGGTAGGAGTTCTCGACGCAGACTCCACGAACCAGGAATCTGGTCACAGAAATCCAGGACTCGGACTTAAACGGGGAAATCCGGTGTTCAGACGCGTGAGGAAACGATTCTGCTCCTCTTTAAGCTCCTCCTGATGAGCCGTGATGAACTGCAGCTGTGGAGCCCGTGAAGACAGGGAGGAGAAAACGACTGATCTGTGATTAAATGTGATTAAATGAAGCAAACTTTTAGAGCTGTTATGGTTTTAAGCCGTGAAGTCTAAACCCCGAAAGAAAATCTAATTTTTCTACAATTTTAGCAGCTTTCCATCGGTTCCTTTAAAGCCACATGAGAATAATTTCTCCTACAGATCTAAATTTTTGAGACTATCTGCTGTTGTTGCTCTTTAACTTCAGATTTCCTCGTCTGGTTTTCTCTCTACAGACGTTGAACTTGGCCCAGTGGTCTCTTTCCCGGAAGAAGGTATTTAAACCTTTGCGGCTATCGGCTCTGTTAGCTTCCGTTTTCCATCCCTAAAACTTCATTTCTTAGCTCGCTTGTTTAGCTTTGTGTCTCTCCTAGATGAAGCCACTAAAGGAACTATTTCCTTTCTATAGAAAGTAACCCTTTTCCAGTGTTTTTTTTTTCTTTCTTTTGTGTTTCTCCTTCAACCGCTACGGCCAAAACACACAAATCAAATCCAAACTAAAACCAATCCAAACAATATTTCTGCAATTCAGGAAAATGTCCCTGACAGGAAATAAGTTTTTACTCTAATTTCTTTTGATCTGTACCCATTTTTGTGGGAGGGATGAGACGCGGGACGGGAACCCAGGCGAAGACAAACAGAGCGGAGGAGCACGAGAACAACTCTGGCGTGGAGGTTTTACTGGTATTTATCTGGTGTCGCCTTACAAACTGTAAAACACAGAGGAGTCGGGACGCCGCGGCACCTGTTGCTCACTGCGTACCCCCTTCACCCGTCTGTATGTGTCCGTTTAATCATTACTGTTTCTGTTTTTAATGGCCAAACCCCAGATGTGGACTAATTAGTCCTCGGGGCACTCATAAGCAGTTTGGTAAACGTACAGAACTATAATTTATCTGTAAATGTTGGCGTGTCTGAGGAAGAATACACCCCCTCCCAGCTCTTGAGGATTTCATTACATGCCGATGATGCTCTGCCTTTAGTGCTATCCCTCCAACTCGTGCTGCCACCGGGTCCCTCTGGCTGCCCTGCGGTGGCTCCTTGCACATTTTCTGGGGCTAAACAGTAACTGTGAGGTCAGAGGTTTGAGTTACAGTCCTGCCGAAGACTTCAGGAATGCTGCTGCAGCTCAAAGACCACGGCTGAGCGTGTGTGTGTGTGTGTGTGTGTGTGTGTTTGTGTTCGTCTGCTGACTCGGCCGGATCGGTCGCAGCGAACCTGAATGGCTGGAATGCGGCCCGGGCGCTGGAATGTGACCCTGTGCTCAAACCCAGACGCACACACACGCGCAGACGGACGGAGCGGGTCTGAGGGCGTGTTAAAGGTGTGTGTGCGCGAGCTGAGGCGAGGGACTTAATCGCCAAGAATGTGCGAGACAAAAGACAACAGGAAGAGGGCTTATAGGGGAGAACTGTCAGGTACTTTCACACGTAAATCCCGAGTGTAGGAGGGAAAATGATGAAAGAAAAAGGGCCGTCTTTTATAAATTAGGCCTCGTCAATGCAACTATTGTCATTTTGGAGACTGAGTCAGATGAGCTCATTTATGTTTGCTCAAGCCCAACCTGACCAGTACAGGCCATGCCCATATTTCCATCTTTCCCAGACAGGATTATAAAGTCAGATTTTAGAGTAATATAATCGTCGACTCATCTGTTTGTTAGTCTTTATCACACAGAGTTATTTTCAGCACCTTTCTTGTCCGAATCTCTTTGTAAATTGTTTTCCCAGAGAATAATCTGCAGAGTGCACATGGGACTTCTGGGGCTTTCCCAGCTGAGCTGCCATGAGACTATTGAGAGTTTAAACACGGCTGTTAGACAGTAACCTAAGGCTTTTGGCAGTAATGATTATTTTTATTATCTGTTGACCTGTATGTTATTATCCAGTTCCTCAACCATATCGTGCTCTTTTTCACATTTTCTTACCTTACAGTCAAAAGTTTTGTTGTATTTTATGTGATGGACCAAATTGTGCATAATTGTGGTGTCAAATGTAATTGATGTATGGATTTCAATTTGCGTTAGCGATAAAAATCTGAAAAGTGAGTTACACTTTTGTCTTCAGCCCCATTAACACCCGGTACTAAACACTGCGTTGAGAAGGGTTGACCTGTTTCTAATCTATGGCAAGATGTTAAAAATTTTTTACAAACAAAAACTTCTTCAGCTGCTCTTGACCTGATGAAATAAAAAACTATGTATGCCCAAAAAACAGAATAAATGTAACAAAATAATACCAATTTAACTCAGTTTAGAAAACACTGTCAGGCCAAAATTGGTATAAAAAGTCTTCAAGTCTTCAAGTCTTCAAAAATGAAAACTACAAATTAAATGTTATCGTAAACAGCGAGTTGTTAGCGTAACTTGTAAGCCTGATATCAAGTTTTTCCGTGAACCCCCCCCCCCCCACACACACACCAAAGGGAACTGAAACTCCACAGTTTGTTGCCAAAACATTATTTTTTTTCAGTATTTTCTCTAAATCGCCTCTTGCCTTTTCATAAAATAGATGTTATTAATCTACCTCAACAACCCCAACTACTTCTGAAAGAAGGACCAGAACAATTAGGACCTTGATGGTTTTCCACCCATGTCTGCAAAACCTCAAAGAATGTCCTGCAGGGTTCTCTGCCCATAACATTTTAGAAAGACATAACTTAAAAAATAACTAAGCTCTTGCTATAGATGCTGAGACAGAAAATGACTAGATCATTTTTAAAAGCACTCCATGCCAAACCAATGCCAAAATGACTGACAACAATGACGCCATCATTCCCAGATCTTACAACTGTGTTTTTTTCAGTTGGAAGTCAGATTTTCTTTTCGTTCTAGTTAAAGTTTGGCATTTTTCTTTGTTCTAAAACCTAAAATCAGATATAAAGTTTAAGTTCTTTAAAGCGGCACCGTCTAACTTCTAGCCACTAGAGGGCACTAGAGCTGTAACTTTCAGGTTTAGCGCCCCTGAAGACCACTGGCAACTCTGCACTGTTGCAAAATCAAACAGTCTCTCTCCGTGTTTTGGAATCTGATAGCAGACCACTTTAGACCAGCAGATTCAGGAGTCATGGAGTTACTTGTGAAGGGAAGGCCACATCCATTCCTCTAGATTAATCCTCGCAGTCTCCTATTGAAACAGAGAGGATGAAGCACAGCCAAGGGGAGAGGGAGAGGGAGGAGGAGTTCCAGGAGACGTAGAGGAGAAAGACGGGCTGGACAACGGGCTCAATCATCTGATATGGAAGGCTGCAGGAACTTCAGCAGAGGAGAGGAGCTGACACGTCGGTCTGTGAGCTAGATTTACCGTATTTTGTAATCATTGCCACGGCCATGACAAACTTTGACTTGAGGATGAGAAAAGTAGAAGCATGTAAGGTTAGCTCTCATGTTTAAGAGGAGCTCAAACTGCCATAAAGCGGGGCTCTAGGTCACATGACCCATTCAGAGGTCCGTACTCTCAAGTTACAAAGGCGAGTTTTTGAGAGGGGCAGCCTGCCCTGAGCGTCCATACATGCCAAGTGCTGTATATTGACCAGAAAAATCATTCAATATATGTCAAATTAAGCTAATACTCACATGGTGCATGAAACGATTTAAATAAACACATTTTTAATGATTTTTTTTTATTAGTTTTTTTAGATATTGCCATTTTCAGATCTATATAATACAAGAGTGATTCCAAAGGTAGAACAATGGAATAAATTAATTTTGGGGATTTTAGATGCAGCTCACTGGAGGGTTGTGCTATCTTTAGAAAGGGCTGGAGGACACCATGTGGTCCTAGTGAGCTACCTGTTGCCCACGGTCGCCATGTTGGTCACCCCTGCTGTAGGTGTTCATACAACTAGAACAGGGTCATGTAGGTCTAATGGCTGTAGACAGATTTAATCTATTGAGAACAAGGGCAGAAATGGCTGTTTGGACCGGGAAATGCGTCCGACTGTCGAGAGCGGATTGTTTTTATGTCTCTGTTTTGGTGGGTATTTTTTGTTGTTATTGTTTCAGAGGACAAACCAGGAATTATTTGTGAATCATTGTAAAAAAATCAATCAAACAAAATCCCTTTAATCTGCGAAGGCTAGGGAAATGTATGTCCGTCCCAGCTGTTTCCCTTGGTGACGGCTGATGCTGTGACCGAATCATGAAACGGGGATTCCTCCGGCTCTTTGACTCGGACACCAAGGCCTCATCCGACCGGAACCGATTGGACTCATCCTTCCTCCTGACGTCCACAAAGACTTCAGCCCGGCTTGGCACTGTAATAGGGGAACGTGTTCACATACCAGACATGCCGCGGAGGCTCTAACGCGCTTTTCGTTCACAGCGGTCATCTGACCGTAGCATGATCAGTGTGTGTACGGAGAAACAAGCGCATTAACAAACAGAGACTGCGGACGCACGCAGCAAAACCGCTAAACTCTGGAAGCAGAGTATTAGACAGCATTAATGTAATTCGTCTGGAGAAATGTATGTGTGGTGGTGTTTGGGTAATCTCTTATATGTGTAGCAATCCAGGAGAAAAAGCTCTTAGATTGCAAACCTTTCTCACCAGATTAGTGCCCCACTTTTTCCTTTCTGCCTCGCACATCAGGAACACGTTTAGACGATCCTTCCTGACCGTCCTCTGTGGTTACACCTCATGTCTGTGAAGTCTGAAGCTAAGATGCTAAAAATGAAGGGAAAACCTACATGCAAACAAGAACAAACCGAGTCCTTTGTTGTCTCATCTGATCCTCAAAAATAAGCGTTAATGCGCTTTAGATTTCAAATATCCGTTTAACGCCTAAGCCTCTAAACGTCCGTCTGGTCTTTTTTTTTTTTTTTCCTATTTCAACTTCAAAAAGGACAGAAAATGTCCACTGAATGAATGGTGTCGCCCATTACTCCAGAAGAGATTGAACTTTCAGCAGGTGGCAGTTGTTTACAATTCACTGCATGGTAAAAAAAAAAAGATTATGAATGAAGAAAAAGACAAAAACAGAATTTGTGTTTAGGCTTTTAGTGCAGATCTACTCGAACAGCTGATTTTTTTATTAGAAATGTGAAATTGGAACAGCAAAGAGCGTATTTACAAAAACATAATGGAGTATTTGTCCTTCTGCTGAAATGGCTGTTTTCATTTCAGCTTTTAACTTTTTGCTCTCTCTCTTTTTCCTTCAAAGTAGGTACACCTGGTCTGGCGTTCTGTTAACTGTGACATCATCCAGGGAAGACAGATCATCCACTATTATCATCTAATGTAGAACAGATTACTAGATCAATGTGTGCTTCTGTGCTTTTTTGTTTCTCTTGTTTTGTCTCTGCTCTGTCTTCTGTAACCCCAGTCGGTCGAGGCAGATGACCGTTCATACTGAGCCCGGTTCTGCCGGAGGTTTTCCTTCCCGTTAATGGGGAGTTTTTCTTCCCACTGTCGCTTCATGCTTGCTCAGTATGAGGGATTGCTGCAAAGCCATCAACAATGCAGACGACTCTCCCTGTGGCTCTACGCTTCTCCAGGAGTGAATGCTGCTTGTCGGGACTTTGATGCAATCAACTGGTTTCCTTATATAGGACATTTTTGACCAATCTGTATAATCTGACCCAATCTGTATAATATGATTGAACTTGACTTTGTAAAGTGTCTTGAGATGACATGTATCATGAATTGGCGCTATTTAAATACAATTGAATTTAATGGACTTCTATGTGCAAAAAACTAGACAAAAATAACAACAAATGAACAAAAAGAAACTATGTATAGATGTATTTTTCTGCAGTTTTATGTCCCGACTAGCTGTAAGCCCGGTCCTGGTGGTAGCAGCCAGTCAGAGTTCCTGTCTGGCTGCAAACCCAGGCCCACATCACGGTCCTCCCACCGCCATGCAGAGGTCTGAATGATCTGTCCACTGCTGCCGGGGACAGGTACAAACTCAGAGGTGTGTAGAAAGTCCCCCCTGGGTGGATAGAGGAGGACATGGAGACGTCTCTGCTCCTCCTGACAGAAACCAACAGCAGAGTTGAATAATATTCAGCCAGTTTCTCTCTCACATGCTGCAGAGGACAGAGAGGGGATGGTGCACTTAGCAAATATGAACATATACATAAAAGGTATGTTCCATTTTATTCAGACTGTTGTGGCTGCAGCTGTCAGTTTTTAGTCTTGGATGATGCAACTTGTATTCTGGAGCCACTTATAGTCCAAAATATATGGTAGTTATAGTGCCAAAAAGCAGTAAAAATGCTCTATTTCTTTATATTTGGGAAAAATAAGACTAAACAAATGTCTGTTCACTTACAAAACATCCAACTAATTCCATAAAGAATTTTAAAATTAGAAAAAACATACTCTATTTCCTCTACAAGTTCCTTAAAAACCTTAAAGCGGTCCCTTAGCGTAGCATCAACAGGAGGCTAAGGGCAAACTTGATGCCTGTGTTGTTGTCTGTATAAACACACTGAAGTCCACGGCTGCTGCCATCGTTCTTGTCTCTGTGGGAAGAGACAAGAACGCCTGATACACATCTTTAAAGTATTTGACTCTGTCAACACAACAGGAACTACTTCCTTCCTTTCTCACTTCAAAAACATATATAAATAAATGTTGTCATGCTTAAGAGACTAAACTTTGTATCTGGGCCTCGTAATAATAGCTTACGTTTACTTCACCAGACAAAAGTGAAATGCTGACTCCACTGAACTGCTCCCCACTCATCCTGACTCCACCTTCAGCAGCTCTGCATGGCAGACAGTAGAAATAAGAGGCACTGGGCTTACAGGGATTTCACACCAGACACACAACTAAAGTGTATTTATGTGAGTTTGCAGAAATATGAAGTTTGTCTCCTTTCCACCCAACAAATGGTAGATTTGTGGAAACGCTGCGTACCCGACCCGTGCTGCTATGTTGCACAGCTCTGGTTTAACGTAGAGACATTCGCTTATTATAAATATATGTGTGTGTTTAACTTTTTATCAAAGTGTTTCTATAAATACCAAAGAAGGGCCGAGAATCAAAATGATGTCAATCCTGACGAAGGCTCCCGCTCTCTGTCTTCCCACAGAGACAAGAACGATGGCAGCAGCCGTGGACTTCAGTGTGTTTATACAGACAACAACACAGGAGACTCCGTGGCACCTGAACGCAGCACAACCAGAACACCCACTACACCAGTGGATGTGCAGAGAGACACTCTGCATCCCTGAGATGCCAGAAAGGCTTTTGGTTCTTATTGTTTAGAAATATATCCCCACACAGCGAGTAGATAAAGGATTCGATGTCAGAGTTAATTTATGTGATTCATAAATTTTATTAATGCAAACTGAGGAGCATGTAGGTGTGTGTAACATCCACAAAGGTTTTTAGGCCATATTCACATATCAGCTGGGCAAAACTGTAATTATCAACATGCTTTGTAGAAGTCCACGCTGGATCAGCTGTGGTACAGAGACTCCATCTAGTGGTGGAGAGAAGAAATGTCTTTCTAAACCAGTTTAAACATTCAGAGGCCCACTGTAAAAAGCGAAAGATTCGAATGTTTAAATTCACAAAGTGTTAAACATTTCATTGACATCCACCTGTCCATGTGTTTTGGTCCTGGTGAGTTCTGATAGCATCCCTATTTTGAACATCGGGGAGAGGCTGGAATAACTGAGGGACCAAACTCAGACCTGCAAACTCTGTGCAGAAAGGCCCCTAGCTGGGATTTGGACCCAGGAGCCCATTTTCACACATAAAGTTGGCGCAAAGTTGTTATTCTTGATTTTCTTAACTGCATCTACAGCCAGGAGTATATGTCTTTATTGTATGTGTAGATATTGTGATTTCACGACCTGGCTGAACACCATGGGTGTTTGTAATCGGTGTCTATGTGTGCATTCAGAGCTGACGTCTCACCGCAATTTTCACTGTGGCTGCATAAATAAAACAGAAGGCATCGTGAGAAAAGAACATTATGTGGAGATTCTGAAGTAACATCTCAAGACATCAGCAAGAAAATTGAAGCTCCAAAAGCATTGTTTCATAGAGGAATTGTTCCCAAAGGAATAAAACTGTTTTCAGTATTAAAATGAAGAAGTCAAAGAATGTTAGTGTGAGCAGATTTAAAGTTTGTAAAGAAGAGGACGCTTGGTAGTGATCCTAACCCACAGCCAGTCATGTTCTGTTTGTAATGAGATCTGTTTTATAACAAGTAAATAAGTAAGTAAGTAAGCGAGTACCTTAATATGTAAGTGAGTAAGTAAAGAAGTAATTAAGTAAATAAGTAAATAAGTATAAATAAGAAAGTAAGTGAATAAGTAAGCAAGTAACTAAGTAAATAAGTGAAATCATTTGGGGATGACAGTTTGGTCCAAGCCCAACTTGAAGGGTTCCATTATAGCTGAGCTGTTTTGGAGTGCAACGACTGGCCAAGCAATGCCATGGGCAAACGCTGAAGAAAAGTAAAACATTTTGGAGTGAAATTCAAAGAAGCCAATGACTGGAACAAAAGAAAAGGTTGTGGTTGAGTCAGTTCTCCTTAATATATGGAGCCAGAAAGTTAGGGAATGGTAGTGAGTCCATCCAGCAGCAAAACAGGTAGGTTATCCTAAGCAGTAACTTTTGTTGTAAGAATTTATGACAGATATATAAAGTCATGAATAAATAATGTTTCATATTGAATAAACAACCCATAATATACCACTACTTGTGGTAAATAAACGGTAGCTCAGCATTAAAGTTGTGTGTTAATATTTACCTGTGAAGGATACGAAATGCTACATCAGCTGTAAATATGTAAATGATCATGTTTTAATATTATTTGTGACAGTATGTTTAATGTGCTGAATATTTATGAACACCAGATGATTGGACTCGTGTCACTATTATGGGGACCTGAGTCCGAGGAAACCTCCTCATCTGGACTGAGTACAGATACTTCTACAAAGAATAATTCATCTACCACAGCCTCCGAAAGTAAGCAGTTCATAATTATTGACTTTTGTTAAATAAAAGGCTCTAATAAAAGGCTTTTTGTAAACTGATGTCAATTTAATTGCAAAACTGTATTGTTACTGCAGCTTAATGGCTGAGCTTCGCTATATGGGCTGCTGTATCATAGTGTTCATTAAAATATTCTTGTGTTGAATATGTTAAATTTATTCTGCTAACTGATAATAATATTAAAAGATGGACCAGGGGCTTGAAATGCAAAGACTATTATTGAATTCATGCTAGTGCAGTTGCTCAAATCATGGTATTAAGGTAAATGTGTTTTAATAGATAATGTTGGGTGTGATTCTTTTTTGTTTTTAGGATGGCCTGATTTATACCCTTTTTTATTCACTTGTTTGAATGACTGTTTGACGTTACTCGTTCACTGTGGCTCTCATGAAAAAACAAAACAAGGATTACTGCTCTAAGTTCACTTATCTATGGACAGATCTTGTTTTCTTTTTTTTTGTCCATCTAGATGAGATCATGAGCAATTCTAAGCATCAGTTAGTTACTGGAGTCTACTTAGAATACCGACAGTGAGTCCAAAAACGAGATATCTTCAGTTAGTATTTCTGTTTTCTGACTGACCATGCCAGGACATTTAAGAGTTACTGAATAAGCCTGAACATTCAAGGGACTGATTTCCCTCTTATGTTGAACCCTATATATTTCCTTAGGCCGTGGAGTTTGTAAATGTGTTGAAATGCTCACAAAGATCTAGTCTAGAGCTGTGGCGTCTCTGAATTTGGGGCCAGTGGGGCCTGACCCGACCAGATGTCAATGTTGAGCTCTATGTTCACAATAATCTGTGGGCAGGATCGTTCTTTAGCAAGTAATATTGTAAAAAAGAAAGATTCCCTTACCAACAAAATTCTGCGAGAAACATTTGTGTCTATATATCTAAGTCTGCCAGAATACTAACAACCTCAGTTGGCAAAATCTTCTGGAGGCGTCTTGATATTGGGGTCGGCTCACCAATGTTTGTTTAAATAATGAACATCTGAAATGGCAGTGCACATGCCCAACATGCTCACAGTAGACAGCTGGTGGCACAAATCATACGGCCCCAATCTTGGATTGTCCAATCAAAATACTGGAAATGCACACGTTACGTTTACGTTATGCTGGATAGTGTGCTACAATCTAGGCAGGGCAAGGCAAATTTATTTGTATATTGCTTTACATGGTTAAAACATTGGAAAATAAAAAACGGAATAAAAGCAAGCAAAACAACAGCAACAAAAAACAAACAGTTGGAAAAAATTGTAGGAAACTTTAAACAAAATAAAACAGGAACATTTAAACTAAAAGCAAATATTAAATCTAGTGATGGATGCCCTTGCTAGCTCATTGAAGTATTGATGTGAATATTTTCTGTTCAATAAATGAACAATATTAGCAAGCCTTATTCATAATTGTATGTATATAAATTAAATTAAATTTAGCTTATACAAAATGGATTTTCCAGTATTTCGGTTTATGCTAATTTATTTGTTTAACTTAACAGGTTGTATGTTTAATTTTATGTTTAATTTGTCAGGTTGTATGCAACACAAAAAAAATTGTTGCTGCAAATAGGCGTTGAGTTTTTGTGCTCCACTTATTATGCCAAAGACGCCACTGGCCTAGAGAACCTCAGCTGTTTTCTGATCTGAAGCTGACAATTGGTGTGGAGCTGTCCATGGTGCTGAACTGTCAGTTTAACCTTGTTGAGCAAAAATGTAAAGAAAACTTTTAAATACAGGGAGTGTTGAACTCATTTTAACTTGGCCTGCGTGGAAAATTAGGTCATTAGAACTTTCATTCTAAGTGGTGGTGGAGCGTGTGGACAGCATTATGTTCAGACTCAGACTTACTTTAATGATCCCAGGGGGAAAGTACTTAACTACTTAGTTAAATTACTTCCTGGGCGTTCACACTTGCTGCGATCTCTTCTGGAATGTGAACACCTCCCACCTGGTGAAGAAGGCCCAACAAGGAAGTAAACACAGGCTACACATTGCACCGAAGTAGTTCTGGATTGTACCTCTAGGTTTGACAGGAGAAAAACGTGACCAAGACATTGTTTGATGGAGAAGACCGAATGTTTATAGGGAATGTTACTTCCATCCCAGGTAAAAAAATGAGGATGATTTAGGTTAATTTGTTAATGTAAACGTCTTACTTATTGCCCCTTTAAATATTGTAACAAAAGTCAACCAACCTGGAAAAAATGCTTCCGTACTTGGTTCTTACTAATTAAATAAATTGGAAATAAGAAATATTAAAACCGAACAATAGTCTTTATTGTAGTAAATGTTCTTAATGTTGAAAGAAATTAACAGAATCTAATCTTTGTCCAATAAATTAATGACTGGTGTCCTGATTCATGATGATCTTGATAATTACAGTTTCCATCAGCTCATCTGTACATGGATTTAACAACAACATTTGGTTTGACAAAGCAACGAATACAAATGTTATTAGATGAGTAGAAATCCTCCTGAGCAGTGATAGCCTCCATGGCTGAACAGAAACAGGTGGGGATCGCACACAAACAAACTCCAATATCATTAAGCAACAAAGAAGATGACAAAGTAGCTCTATAAAGACAACTGATCTCTGAGCAGTTAAGAAATTACATAACAATGAGCTCTCAGCAACGATGGCGGAGACTAAAGAAACTGAAACTTTAAAACACATTTTAACCAACTGGAACTCAGATCAATTTTATTTCAGTTTAATGAACTCAGCAGAGGATCCAACATCTTGAAATCCTACCCCAGCATATAGAGGCTGAGTGAATGTGGTCTGGATTCTGTGCAGGAGAGTCATGGTTTTAGAGACGCTGTAGAAAGACAGAATACCTGCTCTGTGATCCAGGTACACTCCTATTCTGGAGGAAACTGGACCTGAGACTGGAGTTTTAACTCTTTTGTGCCAAAAAAGGTAACAGTTTTTATCACAATATAATGACCACGATTTGTCATTGAATCCAAATAAACATTCATTTGACCTCCCTGCTCTGCTGATGTTCTTGTATGAAACTGCTACACCAACTTCTCCCCTCCCTCTCGACTCCACCTCCCAGTAACTACGTCCAGACAGGCTTTCTCTGCTCAAAACCTGACACCAGTCAGTGAATCTGTCTGAATGATTAGAATAAAGCTGTTGGTTCACTTTTGTTACTTTCCTGTTCCCCTCAGATAATAACATAAATATGTTTGCTGTGTTTGGATCCAGAGTGATTTCCTGTGAATACTTTAGGAATCCAGCTCTGGTCTCAGGTTCTGGTTCTGACAGTGAAACATCCACTTTAGTGACTTTCACTGAGATGTTTTTCCATGCGTCTCTCAGGATGTCCTGTATTTTGTCCCTGAGCTCTGACACAGCTGCTGTCACATCCTCAAAGTATCTCAGAGGACGAATATTGATGCTGGGTGAGTGTGTAGACTCACTGAGTGCTGACAGTGAGGGGTAGTTGAGGAGAAACTGGTTGTGATCCTCTGTGTCTGAGAGCTGCTCCAGCTCAGCGTCTTTCCTCTTCAGCTCAGTGATCTCCTGCTCCAGCTTCTCCTGAAGCTCTTTGACTCGACTCACTTCAGTTTCCTGCTGGGATCTGATCTGCTGCTTCACATCAGAGCTTCTTTTCTGGATCAGACGGATCATCTCAGTGAAGATCTTCTCACTGTCCTCCACTGCTTTATTAGCAGATACATTGATGGCCTCCACCTCCTGTTGAAGCAGCTTCACATCTTTCTCTTGGTCCTGGATCCTCTGCTGGATTTGTTGTCGAGTCACCTGGAGCTCCTTCTGCTTCTCAGCCCTTTCTGCTGCAGCTGAGACTGCTTCATGGCCTTTATGTTCATCCATAGTGCAGAGATAACAGATACATTGCTGATCAGTACGACAGAAGATATCTGTTACCTTATTATGATGGGAGCAGATGTTCTTCTGGAACTTCTTAGAAGGCTCCACGAGGTTGTGTTTCTGTAATGGTGGCACATCATAGTGAGGCTGGAGGTGATTCTTACAATAAGAAACCATACAAGCCAAGCAGGACTTGACAGCTTTCATCTTCCTCCCAGTGCAGACATCACAGGCCACATCTTCAGGTTCAGCATAGCAGAGATCAGCTGGAGCAGCTTGGAGTCCAGTCTTCTTCAGAACCTCCACCAACTCTGATAACATGATGTTTTTCTCCAAGACAGGCCTCACCAACAAAATCTTCCTGCACTCAGGGCAGCTGTAAAGCTTTCTTTTTTCCTCTCCATCCCAGTGTTTGTTAATGCAGTTCATACAGTAGCTGTGTCCACAGGTAGTAGTCACCGGATCCTTCAGTAGGTCCAAACAGATGGGACAACAGTATTGTTCTTGGTCTATCTGAACTCCGCTCTGCTCCATTTTAACTCTCAGTAGCAATGACAACTTGTGAAACAGACAACTCGACTGATTAGATGTGGCAGGTTATACCCAACCTAAAAGTATGTGGATAAACTGGAATGACATTTTTTTTCAAGCAGGAAGAAGATATGTTTTCACACATAATCTTTCCCAGAAGTTTTTTTTTAACCATTATTGGTCTCTGCTTCTGCATACCTGTCAAACAGGGAAAGTCCTAGGTTCTGATATTTAGCGGTGCTCGGCTCCCAGTGGGCAGATAACATGGGCTCTAAACCAAAAAGAAGTTTTAAAAAAATCATTGAAAAATGTTTTACTTTCCTTTCTTTATAACAAACAACAACAAAAAAACAGATTCAGAAGGTCAGACTTCAAAGGAAACGTGAAGTGTGTACCAGTCAATAAAAATCCTGATTGGTGGATCTCTTATTCTTGTCATTAAACATAGAAATAGATTTCTACCAAATATACATAATAATATCTAAATCAGGTGATAAGAAATGAAGTATATACAATTAATAAAGAAAATCCACCAAAACAACAGTGAAAAAGATATGCATTAAAAAATGCTTTGCTGGTTTTGCTGCCTCACACGACCGTATCTTCCTCTTTTTAAGTTAAGCTGTAGCATTATTCTGTGTCAAGTCTGATAATCATTGTGGGCCGCTTACATCCATATTGCTACTAATTACCAACTAAAGCTGTGGTCCTTAGAAACAGCACAACATTTTACTTTTGACTGCATGAAACACATCCTGTGATGGTTGCTAACATTTTACTTTCACATTCAGGCTTGCAACAAAGCATGAAGTGACGTTTCTCAAAAGTGACTCAAATTTCTCCTAAAGCTTTTCTGCTTCGCTAGTCTTCATGTCAAAACAGTACAGCAATCTATCTGGAGGTGGAATTTGCATGTAGCAATAACATATAACACAGGAGGACCCGACTCGTACGCCACAATCATACTTTATGGTTTCATAAAGTATAAAACTATGTCTCTCCATTTAACTCCAACACACTATTCAAGACCATCACAGCTGGACAGGTTACATTCCAACACCAGGCAGCTATCCAGTCAAACAGGCCCGACAGAACTTTGCCGTCAGAACCTTAACACACATTCCTCAGACTCAGTCTTTTAGTATTTCAAGTATTCTGCCTTTCAACGTGATAGTGGTTTGAAACAGGATTCTGGCTCCGCAGGTTGCTTCTAACTAGATGTAGTCCGAAATTAGTGTTTTATTAGTGGGCCACCAGCTCCAGGGACCTTTTCTCCTACTCTACAAACAGCAACATCAGAGATGTGAGCTTGTTCTATTCAAATATATCCACCAAAGCTGGTGGATTGTATTAATATGTGCAAACTATGTAAAACTAATTTTCAGCTTGGGTCTCTGGGTTGGAGTGCTACATGTTTTAGTCCCAGTTGGATTCAACTAGAGAACATACATTGCAGCTGCTATGAGAACTATCATTACTAACCTCTTGTTCTTATCTGAGCTGCATACATCACACATGAAAATCCTGCAGATGGAGACAACAGACTATGGACCAGAGCTTGTTTCCGGTACCGCTTGATCCACTTGCAAACAAAAGTCCTAGAAAACAGTGGTTCTCATTTTTGATGTCTCTGCTGCAGCTACCTCCCCAGGATGCAATCAAGTGGATCAGAGACTGTTTATTACCCAATTGCTTTTAAGTCACATGAGTAGAAGCAAGACACCTAAAACATGCAGGACATTGGGTCTTGAAGAGCAGGATTCAGAAACACTTAAAAAAAAATCAATGAGAGTGAAAGTGAAACTGTTTTCTGATTTTAAAATATGACGTGGTAGAAACTCAATTATCCAAGCGACTGTTCAAGATGGGAAAGACAATAGAAGTTATGCAGTTATGCAGACACGGCTGTTGAGTTTCACAAGCAACGACGTGGGCTACATTGATAACTGGAGAACTTTCTGGGGAAAACCTGGTCTGATCCGGAGAGACGGCATCCATCCTACTTTGGATGGTGCAGCTCTTCTTTCTAGAAATCTGGCCGGATTTATTAGTCCTCCTAAATGCTAACAACCCAGGGTCCAGACCAGGAAGCAGAGCCGTAGTTTAACACACCTCTCTGCAGCTTCTGTACTGTTACCCATCCATTATCCTATTGAGACGGTGTCTTTCCCACGGCCAAAACTTAACAGATCAAAAACTTATCTAAAAGGAACAAATCATAAAAACCTAATAAAAATCAATACGGTTCACCTTGAACCTAAAAATAAAACAATTAAATGTGGTCTATTAAATATAAGGTCTCTCCCTCCAAAGACTTTGTTAGTAAACGAATTGATTTCTGATAAACAGATTGATTTGTTTTGTCTCACATAAACCTGGCTACAAGAGGACTACGTCAGTATAAATGAGTCAACTCCCTCCAATTATTCAAATTTCCACATTCCCAGATCTGTGGGAAGAGGAGGAGGAGTGGCAACCATCTTTCAGTCTGATTTATTAATTAGTCCCAGGCCAATTAATAACTACAGTTCTTTTGAACATTTAACCCTCAGTTTCCCTCATCCAAACTGCAAAGCAATAAAACCTTTTCTGTTTGTTGTTTTGTATCGTCCACCAGGCCCTTACACTCAGTTTTTGGATGAGTTGTCAGATTTCTTATCTGATTTGGTGTTAAATACTGATAAGGCTATTATAGTGGGTGATTTTAACATCCATGTTGACAGAGAATGTGATAACCTTAGTGTAGCCTTTAAAACTATCCTAGATTCAATTGGTTTTGCTCAAAATGTGCATAAACCGACGCACTCTTGGCTCCATACTTTAGACCTTGTGCTGACATATGGCATTGATTTTGAAGAATTAACAGTATTTCCTCACAACCCTGTCCTATCTGATAATTTTTAATAACATTTGAGTTTAATCTAACTGAGTTCTCCACCCCCAAAAGAGGGTTCCATTATAGTAGATCTTTATCGGATAATGCTGTATCAAAACTTAAAGAGTCTGTCCCCTTTTTAATATCCTCCGTATTGCAGAAATGCCCTGTAGATGGCAGCAATGTTGTTTCTTCCAATTCACAAATAGATGTCTTTGTAAACGGTATGACTTCGTCATTGCGTTCTGCATTAGACAATGTATCTCCCTTGAAAAAGAAGGTGATTATTCACAGGAAGCTGGCTCCTTGGTTTAATTCAGAGCTGCGTTCCTTGAAGCACAATGTTAGGAAATTGGAGAGAAAATGGCGCTCTACACACCAAGAGGAATCCTACCTAATCTGGAAGAACAGTCTATTGTTGTATAACAAGACCCTTCGCAGAGTTAGAGCAGCATATTTTTCATCATTAATTGAGGAGAATAAGAATAATCCTAGATTTCTCTTCAGTACAGTTGCCAAACTTACCCAGAGCCACAGCTCTGTTGATCCATCCATTCCCTTAGCTCTTAGCAGTAATGATTTTATGGGATTCTTCATAAATAAAATTGATTCCATTAAAAATAAAATAATTGGCATCCTCCCAAACATGATTACCTCGTCCTCAGTAAGTGAGGCAGCATTGGAGGAATCCTTAGAACCTGCGCAGTGTCTGAACTGTTTAAAAGCAGTAGAGCTTTCTGAGCTATCTAAAATTTTAGCTTCATCTAAACCTTCTACCTGTATGTTAGACCCAATCCCAACCAAGTTGTTTAAGGAGGTATTCCCTCTGATCAGTGGTCCTATTTTAGACATGATTAATCTATCCTTGGTAAATGGATATGTACCACAGGCTTTTAAAGTAGCTGTTATTAAACCTTTACTTAAGAAACCATCTCTTGATCAAGATGAGTTAGTAAATTACAGACCTATATCTAATCTTCTTTTCTTATCTAAAATTCTTGAGAAAGTAGTTGCTAATCAACTATGTGAACATTTACAAAGTAATGACCTACTTGAGGAGTTTCAGTCAGGCTTCAGAGCTCATCATAGCACTGAAACAGCTCTGGTGAAGGTCACCAATGATATTCTCATGGCCTCAGATAATGGACTTGTGTCTATACTTGTCCTGTTAGATCTCAGTGCTGCATTTGATACAGTTGATCACAATATTCTCCTACAAAGACTTGAGCATACTGTAGGGATTAAGGGAAAAGCATTAGGCTGGTTTAAATCCTATCTGTCGGACAGATTCCAGTTTGTTCATGTTAATAATAAATCTTCCTCAAACTCTAGGGTCACTTGTGGAGTACCACAGGGTTCAGTCCTTGGACCAATTCTATTTACTATATATGCTTCCGATTGGCAAAATTATCAGACAGCATGGGATTAATTTCCACTGTTATGCTGATGACACTCAGCTATATTTATCCATAAATCCTGATGAATCCAATCAGTTACTTCGACTGCAGTCATGTCTTGATGACATCAAAAGCTGGATGACTTTAAATTTCCTGCATTTAAATTCTGACAAGACAGAAGTTGTAATCTTTGGGCCAGAGTCTTCAAAAAATAAAGTTCTTAATCAATCACTTAATCTGGATGGCATTAACTTGGCCTCTGGTAATAAAGTTAAAAATCTTGGTGTTGTTTTCGACCAAGACATGTCATTTAAATCCCATATTAAACAGGTTTCCAGAGTTTCCTTTTTTCACCTCCGGAATATCGCCAAAATTAGAAACATTCTGTCCAGGAGTGATGTTGAAAAACTAGTCCATGCATTTGTTACTTCAAGGCTGGACTATTGTAATTCTTTACTATCAGGAAGTCCACAAAATGCAGTTCGAAGTCTTCAGCTGATTCAAAATGCTGCGGCAAGAGTTCTGATGAAAATCAACAAGAGGGATCATATTTCTCCAATTTTAGCTTCCCTTCATTGGCTTCCTGTTAAATCAAGAATAGAATTTAAAATTCTCCTTCTAACGTATAAAGCCCTTAATAATCAAGCTCCATCATATATCAGAGCTCTGATTACCCCGTATGTTCCTAACAGAGCACTTCGCTCTCAGACTGCAGGTCTGCTGGTGGTTCCTAGAGTCTCTAAAAGTAGAATGGGAGGCAGATCCTTTAGCTATCAGGCTCCTCTCCTGTGGAACCAACTCCCAGTTTTGGTCCGTGAGGCAGACACCCTATCTATTTTCAAGACTGATGTTAAAACTTTCCTTTTTGACAAAGCTTATAGTTAGAGTGGCTCATACCCTGAGCTATCTCTATAGTTGTGCTGTGATAGGCCTAGGCTGCTGGAGGACAT
Source organism: Fundulus heteroclitus (assembly GCF_011125445.2). Taxonomy (NCBI): domain Eukaryota; kingdom Metazoa; phylum Chordata; class Actinopteri; order Cyprinodontiformes; family Fundulidae; genus Fundulus; species Fundulus heteroclitus. The sequence goes on from NC_046374.1 coordinate 34,182,569, forward strand.
CAGGGTCTAATTTTCTCACTCTACTGATTTCTACTGTTCTTCAGTTTTGCATTGTATTACATTGAAATGACTGTCGTCATTTCAGCTTTTAACTTTTTGCTCTCTCTCTTTTTCTTCATAGTAGGTACACCTGGTCTGGCGTTCTGTTAACTGTGACATCATCCAGAGAAGACGGCTCACCCGACCCGCTACTACCATCTAATGTAGAACAGATTACTAGATCAATGTGTGCTTCTGTGCTTTTTTGTCTCTCTTGTTGTGTCTCTGCTCTGTCTTCTGTAACCCCCAGTCGGTCGAGGCAGATGACCGTTCATACTGAGCCCGGTTCTGCTGGAGGTTTTCCCTCCCGTTAATGGGGAGTTTTTCTTCCCACTGTCGCTTCATGCTTGCTCAGTATGAGGGATTGCAGCAAAGCCATGTACAATGCAGACGACTGTCCCTGTGGCTCTACGCTTCTCCAGGAGTGAATGCTGCTTGTCGGGACTTTGATGCAATCAACTGGTTTCCTTATATAGGACATTTTTGACCAATCTGTATAATCTGACCCAATCTGTATAATATGATTGAACTTGATTTTGTAAAGTGCCTTGAGATGACATGTTTCATGATTTGGCGCTATATAAAATTGAATTGAATTGAATTGAACTTTAACATAGTCAACAATAGTCACTGTCTAAAACTTTTCTATCTACAGTCAGAACTAGAATGAAAAAGACAAGGACCCATCTTAATTTTTAATTTTCACAATGTACTGCAAGGAGGAAGCAAAAAGAAACTGACTGTTAGAAAACTGCAGCAGGGCATGTCATCTTGGGTTCATCGGGTCATTACAACTATGCATTTCCTATCATCATTTGTCTGAATATTTTTGCCCCTTTTCTTTGCACCATGTAAGGGAAACTGTGCTGGCAATTTGTGTCACAATCCAAAGATGTTAGGTCATGGTTTTCAAACGCGCCACGTTTTTCTGTTGCATTTGTTTTTTGTGTGTTTGCGTGTTTTGGAGCTTGCATCAGTCGTCTGCAGCTCGCTTAGCTGTTCAGTGAGCATTTGCTCCTGTCAGCCACCGTATGATACCACTCCATATCCGAGAGAGAGCAATAAAATTCACAAATAGGGAAGACACGTTTGTGCATTTTTTTTTATCTGTGCACGGAGGGGATTGTGAGACAATGGGAAGGGGGCAAGCGGTAGGAGAAAATATCTGTGCAAGAAGCATTAAATCTGAGTGCTATAGCAAACAATTGTGCAAGTAGAATGACATAGTGCTCTCAAACCAAAACTATGTGCTCTTGAATTTTGGCTGGGAAATTCCCCCACAGTTTTTGTCCTGAAGCAGTGATAAAAGCATACATTGTGTAGCTGTAGCGGGTATTTCCAGGTCCAACATGTTTCACTTTTCGTTTGAAAGGATTACACCAGTTTGACATATTCAATTTGTTACGCAGCTGGCAAGAAATATATGGTATGCTTTACTGCCACCTACTGGTAAGGAGTATGGAATAGAATGTGTATTTGATGTATATACTGTTCATAACCATATCCTATTAATCGATTTTGTTTTTCTATAAAAAAAATTCTAATTTACTTTCTACTGTATATTTATTACATTAAATATGTCTTTCAACTTTATGGATTCATCCAACATACATCTGTTTCATTTCATACTAACATATTAAACATATACTGTATGTTCTAGAAGTTTTCACACCCACCAGAATGTGGGTGTTACTAAAAAGTGTATTGTGTAGTGCTGCATGTCCAAATCTTACTGTTTTTAAATGGATTCTGTTCTCTTTTATTTCTCCAGCCCTCCTAAGATTTTAAGCCATGATGTGGGTAAAAAACAGCTGCTACAAAATGCTGTACTTTACTCCTCAATGCATTTAAGGACTAAAACCACCAGAGTTTACTTGTTACCTTTTACGATTAATTTATTACATGCTCTTGGACAGCAACATTGACCTTGATCTACTCAGCATATGGTCAGAATCCGTGAAGATGACCAATGGAAGACTGCATTCATCATTGTTCAGCTTTCCACGTTACATATAGCGCAGAGACTGGTTTAGTAAATTCTATCTTTTTGGAAAAATCCATCTCTGCCGCTCCATGAGTTCATATTAGTTGATATTTAGTGTCCCAGAGGAAGATCCGTCCGCCGCCTGAGAGCAGCTACTTATGCCCGGGCTGGGAAAGATGATGATCCACAAAAAGCAACCCGTGGTGGTTTTCACATAATTTCCCACAGTAAATAAATCCTTTGACTAGCTCAGTAAAAATCGTGGTTGAAACCTTCTTGATGACACGGTAAAGCGAGCGAGGCTGTTGTCAACATTTATGTATGAGAAGGATCAATCGACCAATGCCAGGCTGGATCGCGTTCAGAGACTGAATGTGTGTGGGGACCTTACCCCTCCCTGGACACTCCATGAGGGGCAGTCAGTCTATCAAAAGATGTGCCTCTGGGCAGGGTTCTTCAGACACTACCTTACAATCAGCATGGACGTGTGGACTCAGGGTTTTATTACGTGAATATTATGATAACGCTTATAAGTGTGTGTCTCCCTTTGGAATTCCAATTGTAATAAATATATGCATATTATAAGTGTTTTGTATCTGATAAGTGTTTTCTTCCTTTGCTGCCAAATCTCTGACTGGATGATGCGGGCTGTAGTGAATGAAACAGTAAGAACTAGAGGCCGTCTTAACACCTGTCTACATCTGGTACAAAACTCTGTACCAGTCCTAGGGCTGCTATAACTGATTATATGTTGCTGGTATATGTTTTACATTTACGTTTATTTTAATTGTTCTGTTAATTGTTCTAAACTGTATTTCACTGTGAAGCCCTTTGTGACTGTTGCCTCACAAATGTGCTATATAAATAAAATTTACACTAGGTTTATCTGTCATCCAGATTAATATCTGGATGACAGATAAACCTAAACTAATAATGAGTAATGTGCAGCTTCTGTCTGCCTGCAAAGGTATGGGGGTGTTACGGAAGCAGAGATGGTTGACGTGACTGTCTGATCTGCTCCAAAGTTTGCCCTATGAACTTAAAATCTAAGGTTTTATGAGGAAGTGTTTGCCTCAGCCATGGCAGGAACGACGAGAAGGACTTTAAAGTGCAAATCCGCAGTGAAATAATTTTCATAGGTTAAATATTGGATATTTGTGTAGCAGTCAGCAGATGGAACAAAGAGGGCATTGCTCTCTGCCATCCCTGTTCTCCTTTAGTCAAGGGCCGTGAATGTTTTGAACCAAACACTCTTTAGAGACAAAACATAATATCTTTCAGTATATGTGAAATGAGAGAAAGCCTTGCTAGTTCCACAGATCTGATTTGGTTATCAAATATAGCACAATGGTCTCTGTATGGAAAGCTGAAGTGGCCCTTTTCTTGTTTCCTTCAGGCATGCTTCATGGTTTTTAAATAGTAAAATTATATTTCAGTATGACCCATTCCATTCATACTTAATATTAAAAGGAGCCATAGGTGAAATATTTACTGTAAGATCAACCTAAATCATTCTCATTTCTCACCTGGAATGGATCTAACATTCCCTATAGATTGTTGATGGAAAGGACCTAATCAGTCCTCTCCATCAACAATGTCTAAGTCATATTTTTCTCTTTTCAAACTTAGACGTACGGTCAGGAACTACTTTGGTTCAGACTGTAGCCTGTGTTTACGTCTTGGTTCCTGGGCTAATCATATGAGAGTTGCCAGGGTTCCCAAAAAAGAGCACAGGATGCCGCTTAGTTTGCTCTTTAAAAATAAACCTTTTGTTCATAGAACTGTCTTGCTTGGGATTCGGCATGTGGGTCAGGAAGTTGCCTTCCAGTTTAACAGAATGAGGGGTTGAGGAGCCCATTTTAGAAATTAGAATCACCAAAACTCCAGCAGGAGGGGTCTCTCTCTTTTTTTTGAAGTAATACATTTTCATACAGTCTCCCTTTTTATTTTGAAAATCTTTACAGATGGCTTCTCGGTTTCCCCTGTTGGGACCTACGGAGTGACTCCAGGTAAGAGTTAAAACTAGTTCACTTTAAAACCTCAGCATCTGTCTGTATTGTATTTCGCAGTAAGGAACCAGAAATGCATTAAAGAGAACACTTGCCGAAATAAAAACTCCAAATCAAAAAGAAAATGTTTATTTTTAAAATAAAAGCCCAGATTACAAAAATGTGTGATTAAAATACAAATAATATGATTCGAAATAAACATGGAACAGTTCAAAATCATTCTTTAAAAAGAAAAAAGGAAAAAAAACTTTAAAGAAGGTCTCTTTAAAATCCTGTATATATCACTTTGCAGAGGGAAAACACCCCAACTGTCTCTCTCCCTCCGTACCCGCCATAGCAGCGCCCTTATAAACAGTTTTAAAGCTAGAGTCAGTGATTTTTCTGGAAGTTTCCCCCAAGTCCCCTTTTTAATTACAATAGTAGTAGTAATAATAATAATCTTACATGCTCTTCCACTTTTCAGGGAAATTGTTTGAAAAAAAAATCTCCCAAATCCACTGTGGTCTTATTTCTCTCTACCAAGACCTTCCTCTTCTTCTCATAAACATGAACGCGGTTCACTTCTCGTGACTCTCAGCCATCTTTGAAGTATACAGTGTGAGCAGCGGAGCTACAATGGAACGGCTAACACCGAAGCTAACCTAGCCGCTAAGCTAACTGGATACATAAACCCTAAAGTGTGCCTGTGCAGCCAGCTAGTGGAAACGTTGGTTACGTACTGTAACCCCAGATTCTACTAGCGAGAGCCTTAAAGGGCGAAGCCTATATGAAATAGAACTAACAAGGACCGAGCACAGACACTGGCACTACGTGGCATGTGGGACAACCAATAGATAAAGCGATACCCCCGGAAATTGGGGGACAGGGGGAAGTCAAAGCAGGAACAAAATTATGATTTTACCCAGTACAACAAAAAATGTTTCAGAACAGGATAACCAACTTTAGCTTTAACATTTAAGGAAGGATTGAATATGCAAATTACAATGTGAAGAAAAGAAGGAGAGTCTCTAAGGCAAAAAGGGAGTGGTGGGTGTCTTGTTACCCGGCAGGCTATAAACGGACTTACTGTTTGCTCTCCTTGTCCCTCTTTCTTGTTGCAGAAGGCTCCAGTTAGCCTTAGCTAACTGCAACAATGATGAAGACTAAAGAAACGGAAACTAAAATATACATTTTATCCAACTGGACCTCAGATCAGCTTAATGAATTTAGCAGTATCTCCATTAAGAAAAAGCCTAATCCCAGCGTATAAAGGCTGAGTGAACGTGGTCTGGACTCTGTGGAGGAGAGTCATGGTGTCAGAGATGCTGTAGAAACACAGAATACCTGCTTTGTAATCCAGGTACACTCCTATTCTGGAGGAAACTGGACCCAATACTGGAGTGTTATTGTAGTTGTGACAGAATGTGTAACTGTTTGTGAAACAGTGTAATGACCAAGATTTGTCATTAAACCCAAATAAACATTCATCTGGCCATCCTGCTCTAGTGATGTTCTTGTATGAAACTGCAACATCAATTCCTCCTCCTCTCCACTCCACGTCCCAGTAACAACGTCCAGTCAGACTCTCTCTACTCAGAACCTGAACATGATCAGTAAATCTGTCTCGGTGATCAGGATAAGACTGTAGTTGGTCAGTTAAAGTTACTTTTCTGTCCCCATCAGATAATAACAGCTTCGCGTTTGCTGTATTTGGATCCAGAGTGATTTCTTGGGAAAATTTTAAGAATTCCGCTCTAGTGTTTGGTTCTGGTCCTGCCTCTAAGAATAAAACATCCACTTTAGTGATTTTCAGTGAGATGTTTTTCCATGTGTCTCGCAGGTTGTCCTTAAGTTCTTCCATGAGCTTTGACACAGCTGCTGTCTTATCCTCAAAGTATCTTAGAGGACGAATATTGATGCTGGGTGAGTGTGTAGACTCACTGAGTGCTGACAGTGAGGGGTAGTTGTGGAGAAACTGGTTATCATCCTCTGTGTCTGAGAGCTGCTTCAGCTCAGCGTCTTTCCTCTTCAGCTCAGTGATCTTCTGCTCCAGCTTCTCCTGAAGCTCTTTGACTCGTTTCACTTCAGTTTCCTGCTGGGATCTGATCTCCTGCTTCACATCAGATCTTCTTTTCAGGATGAGACGGATCATATCAGAGAAGATCTTCTCACTGTCCTCCACTGCTTTATCAGCAGAGAGAATGAAGGTCTCCACCTCCTGTTGAAGCAGCTTCACATTTTTCTCTTGGTCCTGGATTCTCTGCTGGATTTGCTGTCGTCTCACCTGGAGCTCCTTCTGCTTCTCAGTCCTTTCTGCTGCAAGTGGGACTGTCTCATGGTCTTTATGTTCATCCATAGTGCAGAGATAACAGATACGCCGCTGATCAGTACGACAGAACATCTTCATCCCCTCATCATGACGAAAGCAGATGTTCTGCTGGAGGTTCTTGGAGGGGTCAGTTAGTTTGTGTCTCTTTAATGGTGGAGCATCATAGTGAGACTGAATATGGTTTTTACAATATGAGGCAGGACAGGACAAACAAGACTTGACAGCTTTCATCCTCCTCCCCTTGCAGATATCACAGGCCACATCTTCAGGTCCAGCATAGCAGTGATCAGGTGGAGCATCTTGGAATCCAGTCTTCTTCAGATCCTCCACCAACTCTGATAAAACAATGTTTTTCAGGAGATCGGGTCTGGGTCTGAATGTTTTCCTGCACTGAGGGCAGCTGTTGATTCCCCTCTGATCCTCTCTATCCCAGTGTTCTTTTATACAGTTCATACAGTAGCTGTGTCCGCAGGGAATAGTCACCGGATCCTTCAGTAGATCCAGACAGATGGAACAGGAGTATTTTTCTGTCTCCAGCCTAGGCACATTTTCTGCCATTTTACTTCTCAGTAACAATGACTGTGTTAGTTTCACTGGTGTGAGTCCAGGACCCAAGAGTGTCTTGGTCTAGTGAATCTCAGGGGTAAAATCCTTCATCTGATTTTAAATCTACAAAAGAGGAACAGGAAGATATGTTAGTTCACAGTTAAAATGGTTATCTTAACTTATAATTTGATATAAAAGGTGTGGCTAACATTTGTCCCACAGAAAGTTTAATCTTACTCCATAGTCCACATTTTAGAAATGATTTGATGTCAGAGTTTTCCATAATCAATATACTGTAGAGGGGAATTCGTACAAAGGTTTTGAACCTATAAATATCAATTACTATATCAAAGCTTTTATTTGATGCCTTGCAAAAAAAAAAAAATCACATTGCTGATGCCATGCAGTTTTTTGCAGGTTATATTTTTTTCACGTTTGTAATAATGATGACCAACTTGTGTTTTTTAATGACAAGCACTGACTTACCTATATTCATGTAACGGATATCAAAAGCACTGATGTGATCAAGACAATATGACTTATTCAAAAGTTAACCAAGGAGAGAGGAGCACCTTAGGGAGGTATAGGAGCTGCTTTTCTTTTTTTTTGCCAAGATGGCAGTGCATGTAGATGCTGTGACCTGGAGCGCTATAGCTCGCAGGGGCTACAACTTAAGAAGGACCAAACATATCAGCTGGAAACAACACTGGAACTCCGAAGGATTTGACTAATTCCCAGAAAATCATCCAGGCTCTGGAGAATTAAGATAGGGAACACGCAACTCCTTAGACCCTTTTACACTGTCTCTAAATATTAACTTCATTCGGGAAACATTAGAGCTTTATGAGTATATTTTTTCCTCAGCAATGGCGAACAAGGATGACTTTTAAGTACAATGCCACCAACTTTTGATCGCAGCAAAAATTATTTTTAAAGCTTGTAAGACATATGCACCGAACAGGTCTCCTCTACTTTCTCTGCCACAGAAGGAAGAAAAGAGAGACTGCTTTGCGTACACACACACAGTTAGGGTGTGGTTTGATCAGCTGGTGCACCTTGAGACAAAGCTTTCAGTGTGAGTAAAATTTGAAAAGAATCAAATACATGCCCGTTTGTGTGTAGAAACTGGTAGTGTCTCATCTCTTCTTTTGTTTCATTCAGACATGGCATATGCAGATATTCCCCACAAACTTAGTAAACGTTCTATATTTATTTTACACCTGCAATGCACTGATCCAGTCTCACAGACTGTCCAGCCGACTTAACGCTGCATCAGCTACATAAACTCATGGCACAGCACAGGATGGCCAGCAGCTCAGGGGAAGACGCAGCAGTCAATTTGCACCTCAAAAACATGGCCACCATTTTGATGGCAATGATGTACAGACAGGGAGATGTTTTGGACAGGGAGAACAGATGGTTTGAAAGAGGAGTGAAAGAAGCCATCTTGGTCAAAACAGAAAAGCCATCAGTAAACAGAGGGCGAGGATTGTGTTTCTAACTCCCCAGTATTTACTGCTAGGTCCTCCAAAACATTCCAGAGAGATTACAGCCAATGACTCTGTGTCTGTCTGGACAGGGCTTAGATCAAAAATTACAAGCACCCCACTCCGTGAACGACCAACGCTTAGCCAACGACCTGAATGACTTCTAAGGAAAAGGGACAGTCCTGCAGCCACTCCCACGACATCTCCCAACAGATCACCTCCACCTCCCCCACCCCAGCAGGGGCCTTGGCACCTCTTACAATACCCACCTTAAAGGCCCTCCCCTCCTCCCACCTCAGTGACAACTCTTTCCATTCACGAGACAACTCTCCAGAAGACAGAAACCAAGGAAAGCTGCTAGACCAGACTCTGTCTCTCCATCAACCTTGAACCACTGTGCTTCAAATTCTCCATCACTATCCCTGTTTCCAAGAAGCCAAGGTCCACAGGACTTAATTACTTTAGACCCGTCGCCCTGACCTCTGTGGTTATGAAGTCCTTTGAGCGCCTTGTGCTTTCACACCTTAAAGAAATCACCGATCCCCTACTGGACCCCCTACAGTTTGCCTACAATGCCAACAGGTCTGCAGACGACGCTGTCAACCTGGCCCTTCACCACACCCTCCAGCACCTGGACTATGCAGGAACCTACGCCAGGATCCTGTTTGTGTATTTGAGCTCTGCCTTCAATACAATCATCCCAGCTTTGCTTCAGGACAAGCTCTCCCAGCTGAATGTGCCTGACTCCACCTTCAGGTGGATTACAGATTTCCTGTCTGACAGGAAGCAGCATGTGAAGCTGGGAAAACATGTCTTCTTTCTCCCCTACTCTTCTCCAGGACTCTGAGGCGTGCAGGGAAGAGCCCCACCCCCACACGTAGCATCTCCAGACGTTCTGCGTTACATTAACGCACAGTCTACTGTGTATACAGCTCTAGATTCTGTATAAATATCTATTTTGTCTGCACCGCCAACACCAAGTCAAATTCCTTGTAAGTGCAAACCTACTTGGCAATAAACTTGATTCTGATCCTGAATTTAAACTCGTTTCTGATCAGCAGCCTCATCATCAATAGCTTCTAATGACCCAGGATGGTGGGTCATTGATTTACACCTAGAGCGCACTTAGGAGGATGGGCCTCCACGTCCTTAAAAACAGCAGCACAGTTAAAGCTATTTGATGTTGTGATGGGTAAGAAGTTAAGTTAGGGCAATGTGTTCCCTGGAACCTCAACCAGTAGAGAAAACAGATCATTGGTTAGAAAAAAACATTTTACACTGTTAAACGCCATAGACTTTGCAGTGGGTAAAACAGTCAAAGTGGTGGAGGAGTGACGACAAAAGAGGCAAAGCAGCTATTTGTTACACATCCTCTAACGATTCCAAATATGGCAAAGTGCTTGTTTAGGATCTTTTAGCTTAGCTTACAGTTTTACCTAAAAAAAAGCATTTGCAGATAAGGTCTAAGGGAAACAGTCTTACTTTAGAAATGAAGAGAACCTTTCTTTAGACTAAAGTTTAAATGGAATTGCATGCATAAAAACAGAAATCCACATCACCAATACACCCCAAGGTTTCTCCAATCTGCAGAGCTACAACACCATTTCTGCTGTAAATTGTAAGAAAGAGCCTGCGCTGTTAGTTAACAAAAATGATTTTGTTAACTGATACTCCACTCAATTAGCACTTTTATTAATCTTTGCAAGGAGAGAACTGAATATAATGTTACAAAGGTCTCAACATCCCTTCATCATCTGTTCTGACTAAAAAAAAAAAAAATGAACAACTCCCTTATATACCATTGGTGATCATGAGAGATGTCACACCGCACTTTCTCACGTGAAAGTCTTCAGAAACCTCAGATTGGCTCGGATTAGCCCTGGTGTGACTCCTAGGAAAGAACGTTACCTCTAAAACGAGACCTCCAACTTAGTGGAGAGCTCCGTCCTTACCTGTACTGGCCATCTCCACCTTCTGAAGCTCTCCCCAGCTAATATCAGATAAACATTACACTAATATCTGCAGCTGCACAGGGGAGTGAATACTTTCGGCAGGTCATACAAAGTGATAAAGAGAAGCTTCTTTCAATACGTCCCTTATCACCGCACACCATCATATATCTCTACATTTAGCTTTATCTGTGGCATTATAGGGTGATGGCCACATCCTTTAGTTGTTTATTTGATTACAAAAACCTACTACTGGGTCTAAATCAGAATCAAGTTTAATCAGCAAGCAGGTTTGCACTTACAAGGAATTTAACTTGGTGTTGATGGTGCAGACAAAAAATAAAAATACAATAAAATAAAAATGAAATGGATATATATACAGAAGCTATATACACTCAGTAAACTGTGCGTTAAAACTAATGAGAGACTGATTACGGACCATGTATTACTCCTTAAATTGGTTTTGTAATGATAGTTTAAGTCCCATCATTCGAAAGTAACAAATGTTTAACCCTTAATTCATTAATTACACCCCAGATTCTTATCTTTGTAATTACTCTATAATGTGGCATGCCCATGAAAGTCCCACACCAAATCACCTGACTGCTTTGAAGCGTCTACTATTTGTCCAGATTACATCAATAATGTGTTCTAATAAGCAAAAACTCTTACGTTGACTGTAAAAAGTTTGGACTCCCCTTTGTGTGTTTGGACTCCGTGGCTTTACCTTATTTTTTTAGGACTCTCTACATTGCAGATGCATAGTGAAGGCATCAAAACTATCACTCAAAAGTTTATAGAATTATATATCAAATACAACATTGTGAAATAACTCAGCACATCTTCTAGATTTGAGTTTTTTCTAAATACTTCGAGCGGCCCACCACAGTTACTACAGGCAGGCCCGCCTTTCTGTTTTTACACGCTGGACTTCCCCTAACTTCTCCAAAGCAATTCAGATGTCGCTTTAACTTCGATAAAATACGTCTGATGTTTATAAAACCAGAGAGAGGAGGAAAAAAATAACTTTTCTTACCCAAGGCGGGCTCTGCTGTTGAGTAAGTAGAGCAACAGCGTGACGATCGGCGCCTTCCACTTCTGGAATCCCCTGATCTTATTGTTCTTCTTCTTATGGACTTTCTTGGTGGTTAAAAAACAACTTTAAGGTGTGCAACACTGCCACCTACTGGTATGGAGTGTGGCTCATCATGACTTAAATTCTCTAGTCCTGTCTGTATGTAGCCTACTATATAATCAGATTATATTAATATATTATGTCTCCTAATTTTTTTTGTATATGTTTGCTTCTTACATTTAGTTGTAATATGTCTATTACAGTAAACGTCTCCTTAATGCTTTAAAATAATCTGCCCATATATCTTCTTGCTTGCTCATATTTCTGGCATTCCAATATAATTGTGCTCCATTGTCCCCCCCAGTATTCTCATTTCCCTGTATTGTGTTTTTGAATTGTAAAAGTGTCTTAATTTTATGCCTTTGTCCTTTCAGCTGCTCCTTCTGCTTCTAGTTTTTCCTGTGTCTTAAAAAACATCTCCCTTTTCTTTTTCCACCTCTTCTGACATTCTTTCCTCCGTTTTTGTTTAATGATACTTCTTGCCTCACTAATTGCCCTTACTGATTCACTAAGACATGTCACAGAGTCATAGGAAGCTAAATCGAGGTTGTGGTTGTCGAGGACCACAAATGCAGTGGACAATCTGGACAAACCTTAACCAAGGATCCAGCGAAGACTGAACAGAAACCAGGAACTTAAATATGCTTAGCAAAAAATCATCTGGATAACAGACACGTGCGAGATAATCAACAGAAATACACGCAGCAGGCAACTAAGGTGAGAAACTAGAAGGGCCTGAAACACAGGTAAACTATACCCAAAAAAATCACTAACTGAAAGACACACAGTCCAAGGAACCTAAAAACTAATAACCAAACACCTGAGAATTGTGACAATGAGGTTATAATGTTTGTTCAATATATATATATATATATATATATATATATATATATATATATATATATATATATATATATATGGTACATGGCTTGTACTTGTATAGCGCTTTAACTAGTCTTGACGACCTCCAAAGCTATACACTACGACCTCCAAAGCTATACACTACAGTCAGTCATTCATCCATTCACACACACACACACACATTCACATTCACACCCTGGCGGTGGTGAGCTATGTTAGTAGCCACAGCTGCCCTGGGGCAGACTGACAGAGGCGAGGCTGTCATGCACCGGCGCCACCGGGCCCTCTGACCACCGCCAGCAGGCAATGCGGGTGAAGTTTCTTGCCCAAGGACACAACGACAGAGACAGTCAGTGTGGGGGGATCGAACCGGCAACCCGCCAATATATATATATATACTTGAGAAAGATTTAAAATGGGGATAAAAATTGTAACAGAACATTTAAAACTGGGAATGTTTTGTCCAGCCCTGTGTTAAGCTGTCATGATTCCACACCCCTGTTATTTGAGGCCCCGCCCCCAACACCAAAACAGGACCAAAAGTTTGAAAATAAAAAAATAATAATCTGAAAGTGTAAAATAAATAAATAAATAATAAAAAAATATTAAAATTTAAAAATTTAATTTTTTTTCAGATTTTAAATATACATTTTTTGTTTTAAAGCGATTTTTCAGTTTTAATTTATCTTTTAGTTTTAAAACCTTTTTTCAGTTTCAAATCTTTTTTGTTTTTGTTTATATTAACCACTCCAGTCCAGCAGGTGGCGGTCTTGCGTCCTTTGGTTGATCTGCCAACGGAAGAAGCTCCTCACCCCTCCCCTCTGGGTTTTACGCACTACCTCCCAGATCCACGCCGGACCGATGCAACAACAACAACAACAGAGCTCCACCAGAGTAAGTACAGCTATAGGTTGTCTAAATCGACTAAAACAGGAAATATAACACGGTCACAACACTTTTCTAGAGTTATAAACAGTTTCTGACTGGAAAACGCCCTGCCATGGAGCAGAGAGCTGGAAACAGCAGACTGACCACAGGGGGGTCACATGTTGTCTCTGCCGCGCTATGACAGTAAAACAAACCAGACTTATTTAGTGCTAACTGATTAACTTTCACATTCACTAAGTTGAAACTTAAGTTAATTCACATTAACTTAGGTTTTATTACTGTTCAGCGTTTAAATACAACAGTTTTGCCTCATTTCAACTGTTTATCTAAAATGGCCTTTGCAGCACAAAGCACACAGCTTCAGGGTTCTCAAAGTAAGGGCCCAGTCCATTGTGAAGATGAGAGGGTTTCCCTGCTAAATGCACCGGGTACTCTGTTCACAGCACAAGACAAACAGATCACTTCTGCAAAAACAGAAACGCCTGCAAAAAGGGTTTGAATAAGTCATTTATATGTTGTTTGTGATGAAAACAATATTTCTAAAGGGAGCTGCAGTAGTTTTTCCTCCATGTTAGGTATTAGAGGAAGAAGGAGGGGGCTGTTGGTCATGGGGCTGGTAGGTTTCAGGGTGGGGAGTGTTTTAGAGGGCCCCTAAACCTCCCTGCTGCTCCTCTCTCCTGGGCTAACTTTGAGTCCTGTTGTCTTGATCGTTTCAGTGCTTTTCATGTCTGTTAAGTTTTTTTTTTAAGCGTCTTCAAGAATCAAGAAGACTTTATTGTTACCATGTCTCACTGTGAGGAAATTACCGTTGAGGCAGACAACACCGGCTTACGGTGTACAGAAAAAAGATAAATAAATTAGCAGTATCATCACACTTGTGCTCAGCAGACTTAGTATTTACATTTTCTTCTCACATTAGAGCATGCTAAAGATAGAAAAGTAAGAAAAAAGTTCATATCAGAGACGGCAGTAATTGTGAAACTGTGGAAACCTGTTTAATATGGGATTTAAATGACATGTCTTGGTCGAAAATAACACCAAGATTTTTTACTTTATTACCAGAGGCCAAGTTAATGCCATCCAGATTAAGTGATTGATTAAGAAGTTTATTTTTGAGGACTCTGGTCCAAAGATTACAACTTCTGTCTTGTCAGGATTTAAGTGCAGGAAGTTTAAAGTCATCCAGCTTTTGATGTCATCAAGACATGACTGCAGTCAAAGTAATTAATTGGATTCATCAGGATTTATGGATAAATATAGCTGAGTGTCATGAGCATAACAGTGGAAATTAATCCCATGTTGTTTGATAATTTTGATCGGAAGCATATATAGTAAAGAGAATTGGTCCAAGGACTGAACCCTGTGGTACTCCACAGGTGACCCTTTGAGTTTGAAGAAGACATATTATTAATATGAACAAACTGGAATCTGTCTGACATATAAGATTTAAACCAGCCTAATGCTTTCCCCTTAATCCCTACAGTATGCTCAAGTCCTTAGGTGAATATTGTGATAAACTGTGTCAAATGCAGCACTGAGATTTAACAGGACAAGTATAGACACAAGTCCATTATCTGAGGCCATGATAATATCATTAGTGACCTTCACCAGAGCTGTTTCAGTGCTATGATGAGCTCTGAAGCCTGACTGAAACTCCTCAAGTAGGTCATTACTTTGTAAATGTTCACAAAGTTGATTAGCAACTAATTTCTCTAGAATTTTAGATAAGAAAAGAAGATTAGATGTAGGTCTGTAATTTACTAATTTATCTTGATCAAGAGATGGTTTCTTAAATAAAGGTTTAATAACAGCTACTTTAAAAGCCTGTGATGCATATCGATTTACTAAGGATAGATTAACGATGTCCAAAATAGGGCCACTGATCAAAGGGAATATCTCCTTAAACAACTTGGTTGGGATTGGGTCTAACATACAGGTAGAAGGTTTAGATGAAGCTAGAATTTTAGATAGCTCAGAAAGCTCTACCGCTTCTGAACAGTTCAGACACTGCACAGGTTCTAAAGATTCCTCCAACGCTGCCTTACTTACTGAGGACGAGGTAATCATGTTTGGGAGGATGACAATTGTTTTATTTTTGATGGAATCAATTTTATTTATGAAGAATCCCATAAAATCATTACTGCTAAGAGCTAAGGGAGTGGATGGATCAACAGAGCTGTGGCTCTGGGTAAGTTTGGCAACTGTACTGAAGAGAAATCTAGGATTATTCTTATTCTCCTCAATTAATGATGAAAAATATGCTGCTCTAACTCTGCGAAGGGTCTTGTTATACAACAATAGACTGTCCCTCCAGATTAGGTAGGATTCCTCTTGGTGTGTAGAGCGCCATTTTCTCTCCAATTTCCTAACATTGTGCTTCAAGGAACGCAGCTCCGAATTAAACCAGGGAGCCAGCTTCCTGTGAATAATCACCTTCTTTTTCAAGGGAGCTACATTATCTAATGCAGAACGCAATGACGAAGTCATACTGTTAACAAAGACAACTATTTGTGAATGGGAATAAACAATATTGCTGCCATCTGCAGGGCATTTCTGCAATACTGACGATATTAAAAGGGGGACAGACTCTTTAAAGTTTGATGCAGCATTGTCCGATAAAGATCTACTATAATGGAACCCTCTTTTGGGGGTGGAGAACTCAGTTAGATTAAACCCAAATGTTATTAAAAAATTATCATATAGGACAGGGTTGTGAGGAAATACTGGTAAACCTTCACAATCAATGCCATATGTCAGCACAAGGTCTAAAGTATGGAGCCAAGAGTGTGTCGGTTTATGCACATTTTGAGCAAAACCAATTGAATCTAGGATACTTTTAAAGGCTACACTAAGGTTATCACATTCTGTGTCAACATGAATGTTGAAATCCCCCACTATAAAAACCTTGTCAGTGTTTATCACCAAATCAGATAAGAAGTCTGACAACTGATCCAAAAAGTGAGAGTAAGAGCCCGGTGGACGATACAAAACAACAAACAGAAGAGGTTTTATTGCTTTGCAGTTTGGACGAGGGAAACTGAGGGTTAAATGTTCAAAAGAACTGTAGTTATTAGCTGGCCTGGGACTAATTTATAAATCAGACTGAAAAATGGTTGCCACTCCTCCTCCTCTTCCCACAGATCTGGGAATGTGGAAATTTGAATAATTGGAGGGAGTTGACCCATTATACTAACGTAGTCCTCTTGTAGCCAGGTTTCTGTGAGACAAAATAAATCAATCTGTTTATCAGAAATCAATTCATTAACTAACAAGGTCTTTGGAGGGAGAGACCTTATATTTAATAGACCATATTTAATTGTTTTATTTTTTGGTTCAAGGTGAGCTGTATTGGTTTTTATTAGATTTTTATGATTTGTTCCTTTTAGATCAGTTTTTGACCTGTTAAGTTTTGGCCGTGGGAAAGACACCGTCTCAATAGGGTAATTAACAGTACTGAAGCTGCAGAGAGGTGTGTTAAACTACGGCTCTGCTTTCTGGTCTGGACCCTGGGTTGTCAGCATTTAGGAGAACTAATAAATTCGGCCAGATTCCTAGAAAGAAGAGCTGCACCATCCAAAGTAGGATGGATGCCGTCTCTCCGGATCAGACCAGGTTTTCCCCAGAAAACCCAGTTATCAATGTAGCCCACGTCGTTTTCAGGACACCACCTTGACAACCAGCAGTTGAATGATGACATGCGGCTAAACATGTCATCACTGGTCAGATCAGACAGGGGACCAGAGAAAATTACGAAGTGCGACATTGTTTTAGCAAACTTACACACTGAAGCAACACTAACTTTAGTGACCTCCGATCGGCGTGACCGGGTGTCATTACCGTCAGCGTGAATAACAATCTTACTGTATTTACACTTATCCTGAGCCAGCAGTTTCAGGTAAGATTCGATGTCGCCCGTTCTGGCCCCTGGCAAACATTTAACTATAGTCCCTGGTGTCTCTAGTGCCACATTTCTGACTATAGAGCTCCCGATAATCAGGTTCGGCTTCTCAGCGGGTGTGTCGCTGAGTGGGGAAAACTTGTTAGAGACGCAGACGGGTTGGTGGTGACCTGGGGGCTTGTATCTAGAGCTTTGCTTCCTACGAACCGTCACCCAGCCGGCCTGGTTACCCGGCTGCTCGGGTGCCTCTTCTGGAGGACCGCTACATAAAGTAACTCTATGTGGCTCCGCGCTAGCAAAGGAGTGGCTATCAGCTGGTTTTTCTAAAGCACAGAGCCGGGTCTCCAATTCTGACACCCTCGCCTCCAAAGCTACAAAAACACTACATTTAATACTTGTACCATTATCACTAAAGGAGGCAGAGGAATAACTAAACATCTGACACAGAGAGCAGGAGTTAGGGGGAGACGTAGACAGAGACGGAGAAGCAGAGGGAAGAGTAGGGGAGGAAGACATTGTGATGCTAAAGCTAGGCAAGGCTAAAGCTAGGCTAGGCTAAAGCTAGGCTAGCGCCATTTTACCACGCCAAAAAAGCAAACCGCGTGAAACACGAGTTCCCAAGCACGATATGCAGCAACAGAGAATGTTTTAAAAGTCTTTATATGTTAGAAACAGATGTTACAGCAAAGGGATTAAACATAAAAGCGAGAGTCTGGAGCAACAGACCGCAATTCACACCGTGAAAACAGGAAGTGACACAATACGCCTTACCGCAAACAGGAAGTGATGTCACAAATGGTTGAACTGCGAGAGGGAAGATAATATAACCAAGAAAGGAAAAAGAAGTAATAACCGGGAGGAACCGAGAGTCTATATCGGCTATTATTACCAGGTGGAGATAATTCATGAGGGAGCGTGGATTTAAAATGAATGCGGTGGACCAGCCGTCCACCGTTATGTTACCGTTGCATGCGTGCGCATGTTGGTATGTCAGGAGGTGTTGATGTCAGTCCGTTCCCTGGATGCATTCCAGGGCTTGCTTTGCGCAAATGAGGACTTTTTTTTTTTTCCCAGTGTCCTGTCTAGCAATATGGCAATAGGAATTGATATCTCAATGCCAGGTAGAGCTCGACAGATTTTGCTTTTACAAGTGGGGCAAACAGCTTTCGCCATAGTGCTCCACTTGATTTATGCTTGTAAATAGCTTTATTATGATTCCTGGAAAGAGAATTTCAAATTATATGGACATGACAATGGGAGAGTAAAGGAAGAACAAAGAGTGAAAGAAAAGAAAAAAAAGAGTAGAGGTGAAAGAAAGAGGAGATAAAAGGAAGAAAATGATAAAACGTCCTCTGTCTGCTCCATCACCTGGAAAGAGACACAAAAAGAACAGCACAACCAACAGACATAAAGCAACAGATACACTCGAATAACACCTAGATGCCATTACTAAATCATATATATTATTATGTAAGCTGAAATGTGTAATGTGATATTTGAAAAAAGAAAGTGAAAAAACATAAATAAATAAATAAATAAATTATAAGATTACTGTATATAAGTGAACACTTAATACCTGTGACCCAGCACCTGTGGGAGATGTGAAACTGCACTAGTTTAGGTGAAGATTATCCAGAAATAGCTTGATAGTGATTGTGGAGAACCGAAGACCCACCTTCCCCGAGCACAGAGGCAGGCGTCAGGGGACCCGTAACCCCGGACTCCCAAAGGGGTCCCTAAAGCAGGTCGCCCAGGAGGGGCCGACACAGGATATCTGCAACCCCCCCCCCCAAGGGAGGAGCAGAGACGACCCCGAGGAAATCCCCCAGCCACCGCAATGCCGATGCCCTCAAGAGCCGCGGAGACGAGCCCGTGGGCTCCGCCGGCAGCTAGCCCCGCTGAAGTGGTCCCGGCCATGGGCCCTGAGGGCCAGAGGCCCCAGGGGCGCCCCGCCCCCGCGACGAGGGCCCCGGCCGCCCCCCGGGGGGCCAGGCCCCGCGAAGAGGCCGCCGGGAGTGGGCCGGCGCACGCCCGGGAACCCGCCCCAAACCCGAAGCCAACCAATGCGCCAGGGGGCCAAGGCGCCCGCCAACGAAGTGGAGGAGGGCAGGACGTGGGGGGATGGGCTCCGCACCTAGCGGAGACTTGAGATGTTCTTGGGAGAGGGAGCGGACCACACCCATACCTGGAAAAAAAAAAAAAAAACTCATTCACCCCATCCCTCCCTTGTGCCCCACTCACCACACACAGAAAAAAAAAAAAAAAAAGACGCTGTACACACATTCCCACATAACACTCACATCCAACACTGACCAAAGGGGGGGGGGGTCACCCCAAATCGACTATACGACTGCCTGTGCCCGACCCCGGGCCCCGGCCCCAGACCAGACGCCCCCCGGACCGGGCCCCCCCCCAAGAGGGCGGGCCAACACGACCCGCACGAGCCACCCGGCCAGAGCCCCCCCTCCCCCTAAATACCTAATAAACCCCCTCCCTCCCCCCACCTTACCCTTGCCATCCCTGCCCCCCGCCCCCTGGGGGGAGCAGAGGCATCAGCCCCAGACCTGGCAAGCCGCTGACTGCACACCGCAGCCCCCCGCCAAGACCCCGGACACAGTGGCCCGCACCTCCTCCAGGCCCCAGACTCCTTGCCGCCATCGGAGAACGGGGGTGTACAGAAGACCCCGACCCTCCCTACGCCTGCTCAAATGTTGTGTTGTTGCATGTTGTTCTCAAGTGCGTTTAAAAACTGGGAGCGCCGAAGGGGATGCACGGCACAGCCCACCCCCCTTCCGGAAGGTAGCTGTTGCCAGCGCACCCCCTCCGTGTGACTGCCCAGAACCCTCAATGTCTAAGTGGGAGAGGAGGTGAAGGGAGCCGTCCGAGGTGAGGCCCACACAACATAAGCCCCCCCCCAGACGTCTTCCCCCCCACTCCCCCCTACCATGGCCTATATGAGTGTGCGATGTGAAAAATGTTTCAAGTGAAAGTGTCTAAGATGCATGATAAAATTGGGGAGAGGGGCGTCACCAGAAAGTGGCAACCTCCAGTAACGCCCCCTCCCTCATGACCTACATGTGTGGCGGCGTGATGGAGCAGGCAGAGGGAGGAGTCCGGGGATGGGGAGCAAATGACTGGGAAGCCAACCCAGGGAGCCAGCTCCCCTACTGACTCCAATAGGCACCCCCGCTCCCCGAAAGCCCCACCCAGAGAAGGGGGCCTCGCCAGCGGCACCACCGTAGCCCGGGGGCCAGGGAGAGGCCGCAGGGCCCGCCAGCCAACCACCCACCAGGACCAACACCTCTACCTCCCCCAGCCCGCCCCCCATGCCTACTGTATTTAACCCCCCCAAAAAAAAAAGAAAAAAAAAAAAAAAAAAAAAAAAAAAAAAAAAAGAAAAATTGTTAATAATAATAATAATAATAATAATAATAATAATAATAATATATAATTAAATAAATAAATTAATAGGATGGGGGACCCCGCACGAGCCATCCCAAACCCCACCCCCCAGGTGAAACCCGCACCGGAAGACGACATGGACCAGGACCGTGACAGGGGGCCGGACACAAGCCCACCATAACGTCAACCCCCCCCCCCCCACCCGTGGATTTAATCCCTCCCCAACACTAACGTTCAAACAACTCACCATACATTCGACAGTAGACATCCAGGCTGGGTAGATCCCTACTCCCCCTCCTTTCCCCCTCCCCCCACTGGCAGAGTGCCTATCCAATGAAGGAGAAGAGCATCTGCCCAGAGGTGTTAATGACCATGCCCCCCTACCAGCTCAACGGGCTCCGAGGCCCCCCAGCGCACCAGAGGCCCCGTGCAGGGGCGGACACCCGGGCGCGCGCCGGCCCACACCAAAAGCGGCACACCCCCCGGAACCGGAACCCCCGAGGCCCCGCCGGGGCCCGCGCCCGAGGGCGGTGCGCCCCAGGGACCCCAGACCCCCAGACCCACCCCGGCCCCACCCAGCGGCAGCACAGCTACCAGGTCAGTAACCCACGTCCGTCAACACGCAGCTCACAAAGAGCGCCGCAAGCGGCCGCTGTAGGCCACCCGTAGGCCTCCCAAACTCCCTCCAGATGGGGGCAACAGACCCCGGAGCCGGATCCACCAGGCGCCCTACTCCAAGTGCCCCCAGGGCCCCAGGAACCCCTCCACCCAGCCACTGCGCCCTGCAGGAAGCAACCCACCGCCCCCTATTCCACTAAGTGATGGTGTTGATCAGAGGAGCCCAAAGAGACCAATCAGATGTGGAAGCAGATGCTGTCACTAGATTAATATGATCCAACAAAAGATCTCTATACTGATTGATACTGAGATTTTGTTTACTTTTCCAATTCATGAGGATAGTTTTCTTTGCGATGCATAAAGCAGTAAAAACCATGTAAACTATTTCTTTTTTCAGAGGACTTTCCTCAAAATTACCGAGCAGGCAAACTGATGGGGATGGTGTAATTTTACAGCTCAAGCACCTTGATAAGTCCTTACATATCTGTGTCCAGAACCTCTGGACTGGTGTGCATAACCATAACGCATGAAAATAATTATCAGGATGATTGCCTATGCAGTGTGGGCAGATATTAGATTGTGCCAGACCCATCTTGAATAATCTTTGTCCTGTGTAGTGTACTCTGTGAAGGATTTTGTATTGTATTAGTTGTAAGTTGGTGTTTCTAGTCAATTTGAAAGTTCTTAGACATGTCTGAGCCCAGAAATTTTGTTCAAAGGTGCCTGATAAATCTTTTTCCCACTTCATTATAGGAAGAGATATCGAATCATCTATTTTAGTCAGTGTCCTGTATGATTTAGACAGTAGTTTGGGGGGGGTTAAATCTAAGAACTCTATTATATTAGTTGGGACTTGTAAACCACCATTAATATGCTTATATTTATTTTTAATTATAGATTTAAGTTGTTCATATTCCAAGAATTTATTTTTACTAATGCCATATTGCATATTTAGTTTAGCAAAATTGATGAACTCGGTTCCGTCAAGTAGATGTTCCAGATATTTAATACCTTTATTCTTCCAGTATGTAAAGTTTATCATTTTATTATTTTGTAGGATATCAGGGTTATTCCAGATAGGTGTACGACTGCATGGGATAAGGGATGACTTTGTCATTTTGAGGAACTCCCACCATGCTGTTAGAGTAGAACTAATGTTGATATTTTTGAAGCATGTATGCCGTTTTATATTTGAGCTTATAAACGGCAGATCTGAAATCATGATATTATTGCACATTTCCTGTTCTATATCTAACCAAGGCTCATCTAAAAGACTATTTTTTATCCATTTAGAGATGTATTGCAGCCTATTTGCTAAGTAATAGTTATGGAAGTTAGGCAGATCTAATCCTCCCCTGTCTTTAGTCTTCTGTATTGTCTTTAAGCTAATACGTGGGGGTTTATCTTTCCAAAGAAATTTAGAAATGGCAGAGTCTAGAGATTTAAACCAGTCAGATGATGGTTTATTGGGGACCATTGAAAATAAATAATTAATTCTAGGTAGGACCATCATTTTTATTGAAGCTACCCTACCCATAAGTGTGATTGGAAGCGATTTCCATCTTTCAAGGTCCTCTTCTATCCTGTTTAAAAGTGGGGCATGGTTAAGTTTAAGTAAATCTGTTAATTTATTCGACACAGTAATACCTAAATATTTAATATTTCCTGATTGCATTTGTAAATTTAGGGAGTTTTCGAGAGAGCAATTAATTGACAGTACTGTAGATTTAGACCAGTTTAACGAGTAATCTGATACTTTAGAGAAAGATTTTAGTATTCTAATTACTTCTAAAAGAGAATTATTTGAATGCTGGAGATAAAGTAATACATCATCCGCGTACAGACTAATCTTGTGCTCTATTTTCATGCATTTTATACCTTTTACAGCTTTTGTTTGTCTGATTGTTGCTGCTAGAGGTTCTATAAAGATGGCAAAAAGTGATGGAGAAAGAGGGCATCCTTGCCTGGTGCCCCTCTGTAGACAAAAACTGGAAGATATTTGATTATTTGTCCTGACACAGGCTGTTGGAGAATTGTATAGAATTTTTAACCAGTTTATGAATAAATCGCCAAAACCGAATTTATGAAGAGTAGCGAATAAAAATTTCCAATGTACTCTATCAAATGCTTTTTCTGCGTCTAAAGACAATATATTGGTTTTAATGTTTTTACTGCAAATGAGGACTTTAATGCACCTCTGTTTTAAAGTCTAGTCGCTGTCCATCAAGAAAGTATGAGTACTCAATAATGTAAATTTGCACGTCGTCAAAGCAACTTTTAGGACATTATCGTCGCCGATATCTATCACCCACCTCTAGGAGGTGGTGGAGTTTGTGGACAGCACAAAGTTCCTGCGAATTCACGTGTCCTCTGACTCTCCTGAACTGGGAACACCTCCCACCTGGTGAAGAAGGTCCAACAACGGCTCTTCTTTCTCAGGAAATTGGAATGGACTGGGCTTTCTATTTGGCTGCTAACAAACTTTACAGAGCTACAATTGAAAGCATTTTGTGTCTCAGAATCACAGTGTGGTATGGTAGCTTCAGAAGCGAAAAAAAAAAATGCCATTATGGTAACACACAATGACAATAAAGATAATTGATTTTAAATGGTCATCAATCTATTGTGTCATAACTTTTGTATATGAAGGATAATTCACCTTTACAGTCAATTGATTTAGTCCCAATTCGACATCAAATCATCTCAACAATGAAGACTATATAGAAATATTGACTTCAGATTTCAGTGGGACAAATGTTATCTACAGCGTTAAATCAAACTTTACGTTAAGTGCTAACCTTTTTGTTGTTGTGACCTAACATATTTCCATGTTCCTCCTCCTAGATTTGCAGACCAGATGAAGGTTTTGACCCCCAAGATTCACTAAAGCAACACACTGGAGTTCTGAACCCACACTGTTGAAACTTACACACTCACAGTTGAAATGGCTCAAGATGGACCAAATCAGGAGAAAGAAAAGCTCTCCTGTTCCATCTGTCTGGATCTCCTGAAGAATCCGGTGACTATTCCCTGTGGACACAGCTACTGTATGAACTGCATTAAAGACTACTGGGATGAAAGGGATCAGAGGAGAAGCCACAGCTGTCCTCAGTGCAGGAGAACTTTCAGACGAAGACCTGTTCTCAAGAAAAACATAACATTAGCTGCTTTAGTGGAGGATCAGAAGAAAACTGGACCCCAAGCTGCTCCTGCTGATCTCTGCTATGCTGGACCTGAAGATGTGGCCTGTGATGTCTGCAAGGGGAGGAAGAAGAAAGCTGTCAAGTCCTGTTTGTTCTGCCCTGCTTCCTACTGCAGGGATCACCTCCAGCCTCACTATGATGCTCCACCATTAAAGAGGCACAAACTGGTGGATCCATGCAAGAACCTCCAGGAGAACATCTGCTCTCGTCATGATGAGGTGATGAAGATCTTCTGTCGTACTGATCAGCAGTGTATCTGTTATCTCTGCACTATGGATGAACATAAAGACCACGAAACAGTCCCAGCTGCAGCAGAAAGGGCTGAGAAGCAGAAGGAGCTCCAGGTGAGACGACAACAAATCCAGCAGAGAATCCAGGACCAAGAGAAAGATGTGAAGCTGCTTCAACAGGAGGTGGAGGCCATCAATGTCTCTGCTGATAAAACAGTGGAGGACAATGAGAAGATCTTCACTGAGATGATCCGTCTCATCCAGAAAAGAAGATATGATGTGAAGCAGCAGATCAGATCCCAGCAGGAAACTGAAGTGAGTCGAGTCAAAGAGCTTCAGGAGAAGCTGGAGCAGGAGATCACTGAGCTGAAGAGGAAAGACGCTGAGCTGAAGCAGCTCTCAGACACAGAGGATCACAGCCAGTTTCTCCTCAACTACCCCTCACTGTCAGCACTCAGTGAGTCTACACACTCATCCAGCATCAATATTCGTCCTCTGAGATACTTTGAGGATGTGACAGCAGCTGTGTCAGAGCTCAGGGAGAAACTAAAGGACATCCTGAGAGAGACGGGGAAAAACATCCCTGTGAAAGTCACCGAAGTGGAGGTTTCACTATCAGAACCAGAACTGGAACCAAAGACCAGGGCTGAATTCTTGAATCATTCGCAAACAATCACTCTGGATCTGAACTCATTAAGCAGCCTTTTATTATCTGCGGGGAACAGAAAAGTGATTTCAATCGATGAACGGCAGTCTTATCCCGACCATCCAGAACGATACACCCACTGGCCTCAGGTCCTGAGCAGAGAGAGTCTGACTGGACGCTGTTACTGGGAGGTCGAGTGGAAAGGAGAGGGAGCCAGTGTGGCAGTTTCATACAAGAATACCAGCAGAAAAGGCTTTTTAGATGAAGTTGGATTTGGAATGAATGAAAAATCATGGTCGTTTTGGTGTGATGCACAGGGTTACGTTATTTCTCACTCTGAAGTTAAAACTCCAGTATCAGGTCCAGTTTCCTCCATAGTAGGAGTGTACCTGGATCACGGAGCAGGTATTCTGTCTTTCTATAAAGTGTCTGACACCATGACTCTTCTCCACAGAGTCCAGACCACATTCACTCAGCCTCTGTATGCTGGACTTGGGGTTTTAACAGAGGGATCCTCTGCTGAGTTTGTTAAACTAAAATAGTCAGAACTGATCTGAGGTCCGGTGGTTCAAATTTGTATTTTAGTTTCAGTTTGGTGTTGCTGAGAGCTCATTGCTGTCATTTATTTACTGCTCAGAGATCAGCTGTCTTTATGGAGCTGCTTTTTCCATCAAGTTTATTTTGTTGAGGATGGAATTTGGTTGGGTGCTGCCCCCACCTGTTTCTGTTCAGCCATGGAGGCTATCACTGCTCAGGAAGATTTTTTCCTCTCCATCTAAACTAATTAGATTTACATTTATTGCCTTGTCAGAGCAATGTTGTGAAAGGCTATGTTCATATGAGCTGATGGAAAGTGTTGATCGTTATCAATCAGGACAACGGTCGTTATTTTTTGGGACAAAGGGCAGTTAGTTGAGGAACTGAACTGATTTTGTTTCGCTGAATTTGTGCAGGAAACCACCAAACAGTCACTTTAGGATATTTGATTGATTCCACGTTTTAAGGCTGTTGATTATAAACACAAATAAAGCGCACATTTTTTGTGAGTTGTTTCCTTTTTAAATGTTTGGTGTTGTGAGGTTTTGAACGTTGCCGAAGGAGAACTACCTGCTGCCGATGTTCTGGACCTTCTACGTCCTGCTGCCGTCCCCGCGTCCATGTAGCATCACAGAGACGCCAAGAGCAGGAGAGAAGCAACGAGGTCCTCAGTTTGGATCAGGCTTAATTTGACTAAATCTGTGGTTCTTCAAACATGCAGGCCTGTTAGTTTTCAGTTTACGTCTATGTGCTGCTAACATACAATAGCTGATGTTTATACACATGGCATTTCTTAGTCTTTATCCATCACTTTCGATTGTTAACCAGCTTTTTATTCTTTGCAACTGACATGTATGTAATAAGTAGAGTTCAACAGTATTAAAATTCCAAAAAAGGTTTAAAAAACAAAATAACTGGACTTTTTTTCCAAAGTTTGAAGACGTTTCACTTCCAATCAAGAAAGCTTTCTCAATTCAAATGTCTTGAGTAGTGTGGAGTTCCAAGTTTTTATATTGTTGCCCAAAAAGGCCTTATTGTGGCCTAGATAATATGCAAATTAAACCAAAACTGGTCCATCCCTTAGCAATGGGGAGTTGTAACGTTGTTTTTTCTTTCTAAACGTAAATGGCTTCCAAATTTAAACAGAGGAGGGGGTCTCAGGTTTCAACTTTCAAAAACTTACAACACAGCTATAAAGTTAATTCCTTCCAAGTTTCACCTCAAGCCTCATCTCCATGAAGGTGATCATAACATCTCCCCTGTAAGCCAGGCCAACAATGACCCTAACGACTCCCCATTACTAAGGAATGGACCCGTTTCATCTTAATTTTAAAGTTATCTAAGCCATAACAAGGCCTTTTTGGGCAATAATATAAAAACTTGGAACTCCACACTACAGTCATTTGAATTGAGAAAGTTTTCTGGATAGGATGCGAAACGTCTTCAAACTTTGGAAAAAAGTCCAGTTGTTTTGTTTTTTTAAACCTTTTTTGGAATTATCATGACCTGGATGACTGAGAATCTTCACCAGCAACGGTATTAAAAGCACACCCATGGTGAGTTATAAGGCCTAATGAGGTAAAATTAGCTAAACTTGGATGCGCTGTACTTCTGTCCACGAGGGTTAGAGCTCCCATTTCTTAAATATCTCATGAATTCTAAATAAAAGTTATGATATTACATTTTTCCACTTGGTGTCAGCAAAGCTCCAAATAAAAAAGCTGTAGTTTGGTGGAAATCCCCAAGCAAACCCATCACGGTCAGTGATTATATATTCATATGGAAGACTTTTCCTGCCAAAAACCAAGAGCACACATTTTCAGTTTTGAGAGCTCAAGAATGCAATAATTCGTAATATGTTGGTGGAAAACAATTTAATTTAATTTATATAGTGCCAATTCATGAAACATGTCATCTCAAGGCACTTTCCAAAGTCAAATTCAATCAGATTATACAGATTGGTAAAAAAAAATACATTTCCTGTCTAAGCTTATTGTGGCGCCCCACTGACCTTACTATGGAGCTTCAACACAAAACTAACGTTTCTCTTTTTTTTATCACCAAGGTAAAACATTTGGGAATAACATTTGAAGGTACTGCAGCCAGATATGAGTCAAGAATCTTTGTCATGTGTTGTTATAATGAAATGGCTCAGAATGCACACCAATTACACATAACTCACAAACACAAAAAACATTTCTTGTTTTTATCCATTGATTGCACTGGCCCTCAACACTCTGAGAGGCTTAGGCATAAAAAATGGTTCTCAGCAGCTGATAGACTCATTTTTTGGGTTAAAGTCAGCAGTCGGTGCTGCTGCAATATACTTAGATCTTCAAGTTAAGTCTTCCTGGACCTCCTCTAGTCCACTACAACCTCCTTTGTCTTGCTGGGGTTCAGGATGAGGTTATTCCTGGAGCGCCACTGTGTCTGATTGTGGACCCCCTCTCTCTACTGGGTCTCATCATTGTTGGATATGAGACCCACTGCTGGGGTGTTCAGTGTGGCAGATGTGAATTTCCCTATCCTCACCACCTGGGACCTGTTGGTTAGGAAGTCACTGATCCAGGAGCAGTATGGCGGAGATAATCCCAGGCTGTGGAGCTTCAGAACCAGTATGTCTGGGATCACACTGTTTAAGGCTAAGGTAAAGTCCACGAATAGCATCCTAATATATATAAGACCTGGCCCATTGCTGGTCAAACTCCAACGTAGTGGAGTACCTTGCTTTTCTGCACACAGCCCCGCCCCTTTAGCAAAATTGGGGAAATCCTAAAAGTCCTACTTGCAGCCAAGACCTGTCTCCTGTAAATGTGAAGGCCCAGGAAAGTGAAATTAAAAAGGTAAATTTGTATCTTAATGCGTGTTGGGCTTCTGAAATCCCCAGTTTCTTCAAAAAGCCTTGGGATTTCCACAAATCACCTTATGCAAACTGGATTCACCTGAGCCCCGCCCCCTCAACAGAACAAAGATGCTTGTTTATACTTCAAACTCCTGTTTTAGGGTTGTTTCACCAGGTTATTTTGTTTTCAATAGTTGTTAATTACACATTTTTTTTAATCGGTTTTTATTGTGATTGCTTTTAAATTAAATTCCCCCTATTTTGAAATAAAAGGACATAATTCAGTTTGTTTTATTTTCATTTAATTTAATATATGCCGAGAACAATAGTACATTTTGATGATACACAGTGTACATGTCATCACCAAAGCCTACGTCATATGCAGAAGGAGTCTTAAAATGGAAATCAGAACTTTCATTGTTTTTTTTAACCTTTCCTGTCTGGCAGTGTAGCACTAAAAATAGGTTTCTTACTGCGGAAGAGAGCCTAACAAATGTATTTGAAGAGATACCTTTTTACAACATGTATATAATATTTGGAACAGTTTTGGCCTATTTGGCAAAATTGTGTCAAATTGCGACAAGAAAAAAAACGATGTAGAGACTAATCATGGTAATTATAATTTCCATCTGCTTAACCTTTGGTCCGACAAAGCAGGGTCTGCTTTCCAACATTTATGGACCGGAGGAGCTTCATTAACGGGATGATTAAATCTATGAATCAAGAAGTCAAATTAATTAATCACATGCTTTACAGATAAGAGTAAAATATATAATTCTTAGAATTAAAATATCAACTCTTCAGTTGTAATTCAATATCTATATTAGTATTAGTAGTTTACATAAAAATAATTAGCCTATTATCAATTATACGGATATGTTTAATAAGACCTAACCTCTGAACGCTATAATGCAAAGCCAACGTGAAGAGCTCAACAAAAGCAAACATCGTGGATGAGCTCAGTTCTGGTCGCTAAGGCTGGAGCTCAAAGGCACAAAGATGGCTGCAAAATGCTGGGTTGTGAATAAAAAATATAGCTTACGGTGATTAAAAACATTGTGACATACTGGTTTCTGTTTCTGTTTCTGTTTCTGTCAGCCAGTCATTGTTGACCAGCCGTCTTCTGATTCGAAAATAGTTCACAAAGAAATCCCCTCATTCTGTTGTCATTAGGCACTGACTAACGTTCAGCCAGTGTTCCTGGTGCGTTATCATATCAAGGCTGAAAAAGAATACTTTTTAAAACTGCATTTTCATAGTATGGATCATACCATCACTGACCGAGTAGTAGTTTAAGTCAAAAAGAGAAACACCTCTTTCAGGTTAACGGTTTCAAAGTTGAAGTGGCTGATGGTGGGTCAGCCACTATAACTTTGGGTCTCTTCAAAAACTTCCTAAACTAAGAGAATCAGACCAGTCACATATCAAGGTATTTTTAATAAAATGGCTATACAAGGCCATGCATCCAAACAAACATAAAAAAGTTCCACAGACATCAGTGTTCCTCCCTTGGATGCTTTTGTTACTAGTTAACTACAAAACAAGTGGAAAGTCCCAGGCTTTTTCACAAGCCCATTTGAATCTGGTTTCAGAGCTGTTGGAGCAGCAGAGCTCCGTTTAAAGGTGTGCCTGGTTGGAGTGGGAATTCCCAGTTGCCTCGGCGGCCGGGGACTCTGGGACTTCCCTCTACCTGCTGTTTGTGGGAACTAACAGTGAATATAAAGTGCTTAGAAGGTATGTGGAGAATAGCATTGCGTACCAGAATATAACATGCAATATTTTTTAGCGATGTTTTTGGCATTTGATGTTAATGCAGGTATTACATATAAACAGTTTCATTACATTTCTAAAATAAACATATTTTAACGGAGTACTAATGATCAGACGGGGCACTTTCACTTTCATTGTACTTAAAAAAATCCACATTTCTCTAAGACTGGCTTTTCGTGTAAACCTAACGTGAACAGGAACACCTCACTGTTTTCCATTTTTCATGGTTTTATGCTGACAACTCTGTAGGAATAAATATGTCTGCTACAATTTGCCAAACGCTACAGCTTGTAATAAGAAAAATGCAGCAGGCTTTGGTTTTGGCCATTAGTTTCTTATCACTACTTCCAGCTGAAGCTAAAACCAACTGGACCTCAAATCAATTCCGCCTCAGTTTGATGAACTGGGCAGAGTCTCCATCATCTGAAAGCCAAAGTCCAGCATGTAGAGGCTGAGTGAAGATGGTCTGGACTCTGTGGAGGAGAGTCATGGTGTCAGAGATGCTGTAGAAAGACAGAATACCTGCACTGTGATCCAGGTACACTCCTACTCTGGAGGAAACTGGACCTGATACTGGAGTTTTTATGCCATTGTGCAGAAAAGTGTAGGAATCCTCTTCACAAAGTAAAGCCCACGATATGCTATTGAATCCAAATACACAGTCTCCTGAGGTTCCTGCTCTGCTGATATCCTTGTATGCAACTGCTAAATAAACTTCTTCCCCTCTCCACTCCACCTCCCAGTAACAACGTCCAGTCAGACTCTTTCTACTCATGACTTGCCACCATCGAGAAAATCTGTCTGGATGATATGGATAAACTTGTACTTGATCCATTAATGTCCCTTTTCTGTTCCTATTCGATAGCAAGATGTATTTGTTTGCTGTGTTTGGATCCAGAGTGATTGTTTGTGAACAACTTAAGAACTCAGCTCTGGTCTTTGGCTCTTTCAGTTGAGTGACTGTCAGTGAATTGTTTGTCCATGTCTCTCTCAGGATGTCCTGTAGTTTCTCCCTGAGCTCTGACACAGCTGCTGTCACATCCTCAAAGTATCTCAGAGGACGAATATTGATGCTGGGTGAGTGTGTAGACTCACTGAGTGCTGACAGTGAGGGGTAGTTGAGGAGAAACTGGTTGTGATCCTCTGTGTCTGAGAGCTGCTTCAGCTCAGCGTCTTTCCTCTTCAGCTCAGTGATCTTCTGCTCCAGCTTCTCCTGAAGCTCTTTGACTCGACTCACTTCAGTTTCCTGCTGGGATCTGATCTGCTGCTTCACATCAGATCTTATTTTCTGGATGAGACGGATCATCTCAGTGAAGATCTTCTCACTGTCCTCCACTGTTTTATCAGCAGAGACATTGATGGCCTCCACCTCCTGTTGAAGCAGCTTCACATCTTTCTCTTGGTCCTGGATTCCTCTTCTGGATTGTTTGTCGACTCACCTGGAGCTTCCTTCTGCTTCTCAGTCCCTTTCTGCTGCAGCTGGGACTGTGTCGTGGCCTTTATGTTTATCCATTAAGCAGAGATAACAGATACACTGCTGATCAGTACGACAGAAGATCTTCATCACCTCATCATGACGAGAGCAGATGTTCTGCTGGAGGTTCTTGCATGGATCCACCAGCTTGTGCTTCTTCAATGGTGGAGCATCATAGTGAGGCTGGAGGTGATCCCTGCAGTAGGAAGCAGGGCAGAACAAACAGGACTTGACAGCTTTCCTCTTCCTCCCAGTGCAGACGTCACAGGCCACATCTTCAGGTCCAGCTGGAGCAGCTTTGAGTTCAGTGTTCTTCAGATCGTCCACTAAAGCAGCTAATGTGATGTTTCTTTTGAGGACAGGCTTTCGTCTCAGTGTCTCCCTGCACTGAGGGCAGCTGTGGGTTCTCCTCTGATCCTCTCCATCCCAGTGTTCTTTAATGCAGTTCATACAGTAGCTGTGTCCACAGGGAATAGTCACCGGATCCTTCAGTAGATCCAAACAGATGGAACAGGAGAAGTTAGCTTGGTCTAGTTGAACTCTTCTTTGCTCCATTTCAGCTGTCAGTAACAACAACAGCGTTGTGAGTTCCTCTTCCATACAACAGAAAGTGGTTTGAGTTCAGGTTTATATATCAGGTTACTGCTGTGAACGTCACTGGTTCCGCCCATCATTACGCTTGCAAACCAGAGGGGGAGGGAATATGGAAGCCCTGAACACGGTCTGCTTTTTTTTCAAAATATTATTACAACTAGGTGGTTTTACAATGGACGCTCAAGTCAGCTTTAAAGACTACATCTTTTGTTCCTAGTTGGATCTAACTAGAGAACAGAAACTGCAAACTTTCTATATATATTTTGCTTATAGTTGAGGTTGAGGTCAAATACAAAAGTTAAAGTCAAATACAAAAGAAAAAAACATACATAAGAAAAATACATCTAAAAAAATGTATAAAAATGAAGTTTTGAAACAATCATAAACAACATTAGGTTAATCATTTTAGTTTTATTCATTGACCCCCCCCCCCAACTAAATAATTTTAAGAGCTACCACCAGGAGGAGCTGCAGCACCTCTTCACCTCTACTTCCCATGGCATTGTACAGAAACAGTCACTGATGGCACTTTGAATCCTCTTGTTACTGAAAAAGTATGTTATGAATAAACTTGCTTAATTGCCTGGATGATCAGAGTAATAATTTCAAATTATTCCTCACCGAAGTGAACTTTATAAATGTATGAGACGTAAATCTCGTCAATGTGGCAGGACCCTTCTCTAAACCATCTTGCCGCTCAGTAATGGCTGCTAGTTTGATTTCTGAACAACGCTCTGCTGCAGGGAACATATATGGTTCCATCATCATCAGCTATAACAGCCGAAGGGAGGAAGCATGCTTTACTGGTGTCCATCTTAATAATTTATGAGTTCCTCTGGGTCACTTAAATTAAAGGTAAATAAGGCAGTTTTCCCTCCCACTCCGTTTTTAAATAAAACACCAGTTATGTCTGCAAAAGTAGAACAAAACGAATAACCTCTGGAGCAAGCTTCCCACTTGTACGGGCAGGTATGTTAGAAGGACCCGAGGCAACCAGAGAGCTGAATCAGTTGATTGTAGTCTGACTCACCTCTCTGCTGCTTCTTCACCTGTTTTCTGCCACTGAACATGTTACTTAAGTAAAAAGTCAAGAAACCTGGTGTCATGAAGGGGTGTGTGGGCTGATAGTGATTTATAGCTTTCATAAATCTACAAACCGAAACTTTTTCATGTATCATTACTCTGTAAGAACTGCCTGGGGAGGGGAGGGAGGGACAAAGATTAATTTTTCCTACAAATGTACAAACCCAAAATTATGCACACCCCTTTGATTAAAATGTATTTTCATTACACAAAGGTGTTTGGAAAAGGAGAGAGGCATCACCCAAAAGATGTTAAACCAATGTAGAAAGAGTATTGCTATAGAAATAAATATATGTATTTACTGTATTTATTGTTTCTTTTTAGGTTTTACTACACCCTCAATACACCCTCTCCAATTGTAATGGAGATTTTTTTTCTAGCATTACAGCATCAGACCCTACATATTACCCTACATATACTGTCAAGTTGTATGTTTCCACTGGTATTGTTTTATTCTTCAAAGGGGGAGGGGGGGGGGGGGGGTTACAAAAAACATGTTAGAACCACCCAACTAGATTAAGACTGGATGTAAACCCGAAGGAACCTTAAGATCCACTGGTCTGTAACAGTCTCAGCGGATATGGAAAACTATGATTTTGTAAAACTGATAACTGCTCATCATTTACTTGGAAGAGCAAGAACAATCCCAGGTTTCTTACTTTGGTCACCAGAGGAATCGCAGGTACTGTCCTCAGGAGGCACTCTCACTTGGTGGTACATAGCCTCTATTTTTCTGACATCAAGGCGATCTGATTGTGTATGAATCATGTCAAAAGACTGTTGTGCTATTACACACTGTCTTAAGTTATTTAATATTTAATAAATAACTCTTGGTCTGTTAGGTATCGTCTGGTGAATATCATACCAAACAGCTGATACAGTAGTCGAAAAGAATGATTCCACCACTGGCATTCTTTTAATAGCAAACTCTGCACACATATAGAATAAACGAGTGACAACTTCTCTTCAAGTTCAAGAATTTATTAACAGAAATAAAATAGCATGCAGAGAACATCACTATAGAATGCTGTTTATCTGAATTAACACTACATTTCAATCAACAAATCCTCTCTACTAGGCAAGTGAAACTTAACTAATTTAGAACAACATTTGGTATGTGTTTGAACCCATTCACAATGCAAATCCTGAGTTAAACAAAACATTATTTAAAAAAATAACATTTTAAAGAATGATTGGCTTGGTAAAATCTTTAGGCCACTTTATTTATCAATGTGATTATTCCTCTTGGAAGCTAGGGGTCACTAGTGATCGGTCGTTAAACCACTTAATTGTAAAGTTATACAAAATACCATTAAATCGACATTAATGTTCCATATCAATGCGGTAATAATACGACTAGCACTATCGAACGATGACAGAGCGAAACGAAACAAACCTTATTTTTAAAACAAACCGAAGTTGCGTGGTAGCCAGAATGCTTGTAGCACGGAAAGCTAATAGCATTTTGCTAGCGGACATTCGCCGCAAATGTTAAAATACCTTAAGCTCTATTCTGGTCTTAATGAGCAGACTGGAAAACACAAACATTAATATCCCAACGGTGTGTAAAATACTTATGGAAATAAAGTTTATCATAACCGTAAAAAAAACACACTCAATCCACATCAGCATAGCTTGGTTTCAAAGAAGCTAGCGGGAGCTAAGCCTGTTAACTCAGCCAAGCTTCAAAACAAAGTCAAAACCCATTAAGTAAACCATTCTAAACTTTCCCTGTTTATTTCTCTGCCAAACTTCTCCCGTGGTCTCTGGTCGTGGCGACGGAGGTCCAGTCCCCAGTGAGTTACTCCAAAGGAAAGCTGGTTATATCAGCAGGCTGCTATGCGGCTGTTAGAAGGTGGCCCTGGGTCCTAGGCCCTAGGAAACTCAGCACTGCAGGGCTGCAACATTTGGAATCAGGGACCACAGCAAGGGGTCTCTGCACTCATGCAGGATAGTGGCTCAGCTCCCAGGTCAGTTTTCTCCTGCACAGCTTAGCCGGACCACCACTGATTTGATTAGGATGTTAGTTTCCCTTCCTCCCACAGTCCAAAAACATGACTGTTAGGTTAATTGGCTTCTCCAAATTGTCCTTAGGTGTGAGTGTGTGCGTGAAAGGTTGTTTGTCCTGTTTGTCTCTGTGTTGCCCTGCGACAGACTGGCGACCTGTCCAGGTGAACCCCGCCTCTCGCCCAGTGAACGCTGGAGATAGGCACCAGCACCCCCTGCGACCCCATGAGGTATTAAGCGGTTTGGAAAATGGATGGATGGATGTTAGTTTCCCGGAAAGCAGTCTATACTCAGCCTGGTACACCCTGTAGATACTTGTCAGTCTTTTAGCCACGTGCGGCCTAAATTGGTGCCTGGTCTACCCAGCACGGACTCTCTCCTCGAGGGTCCACAGGCAAAGAGGAAGATAAGACTGGTGTAGCCTGGCTTCATAGCAACAGCACCCTGCTGAGGGGGTTCTTTGGTGCCTGTAAAAGTCTCAGATTCCTTTGCTTACAACTCACTCTGATCTTTCCTCACAGCTTGATTGCACAACAACCCCCTCAAATCTGATAATGGAGATCAGATTCTCCGTTTTCGGATTTGCCAAAGGTTCATCAACCATGATCTGGAACAGCAAAAAGTCACTGGGCTAGTTGGACAAGACAGTTCATTCAAAGTTCAATTCCATCAGAAGCTTGTCTCTGGGAGGGATTGAGGCATGTTTGGCAGAGAACTGACCCTAAGTATAAAAAATTCATGCTAAACCGTTTAGTGATTAATAAACTAACAGAAGTATTTTAAAGTCTATTCTCTGAGCTACAGGGAGTCAGTGTGAGGAGTTCGAACCGGGTCAATGTGCTCCATTTTCTTGGTTTTAGTAAGGACCTGAGCAGCAGCATTCTGAATCAGCTGCAGTTGTCTGATGGATTTTTTTGGACAGACCTGTAAAGGCATTGTTGCAGTAATCAATGCAACTAAAGACAAACTTATGGATGAGTCTCTCTAGATCTTGTTGGGACATCAGTGCTTAAATCCTGGAAATGTTCTTCAGGTGGTAGAAGGCAGTTTTTGGAATTGTCTTTATGTGTCCTTCAATGTTCAGGTCTGAGTCCATCACTACACCCAGATTTTGGTCCTGATCACTGGTTTGTAGTTGTATTAATTGAAGCTGCGTACTGACTCTAGTTCATTCCTCTTTAGGTCCAAAGGTAATAACTTTAGTTTAGTTTCTGTTCAGCTGGAGAAAGTTTTGGCACATCTATGTATTGATTTGTTCTAAGCATCCATTCAGTACATGGATGGGTTCAGAGTGACCTGATGTCATTGTAATGTAAAGCTGTGTATCGTCTGCATAGTTATGGTAACTAATCTTGTTTTTAAGAACCTCAGCTAATGGGAGAATAGATATAGAATAGAAGGGGTCCCAGGATTGAAACTTGGGGTACCCCACATGTGACTTTGAGTTAAAGGAATACATGGCTAAGAGTTAAAGCACCAGATTTTCTTTCACTGTTTACATAGAAACAATTTTTTTTAACAGCATTTGTAAAGTGAATCATATGACAAAGAGCTAAACTAAAATGGAAACTATTGGTATACATTTGGCTGTGCATTTCAGCACAAGTCCAGACAAGCACTAAAAATACCTGAAACAGCAAGAGATAAACCGTTGGTGTGACTCATCTCTCTGTTACGTCTTTGATGATGTCTTTTCAAAACTCCCAGCGCAGATCTAGTACGAGGAAATAAATGAGTGCGAGCTGGAGCCGTTCAATTTCAACATGAGTTTTGAACATGTAACTAATGGGAATCTACTAAAGTCTGTGCATAGTCTGACGTTGCTTTAGATTTTTACTGGTCTGGGGATTCAGTAGATCATCCAGCTGCTGTCTTTACCTGCTCATCCTTGTAGTGTCACAGGAAGGGTTACCAATATTGAACCGCTAATCTAACATGTTTGTGGACTTTAGGAAGAAGCCAGAGTACCCAAAATCCACACGAGCACAGGGAAGACATGAACCCCTCGCAAAAGGACTCCAGGCTGGAACTCGGACCAGTCTTGGACCAGAAATTGACCAATCAAATTACTCTGTCCTGTTTGGCCGATGTCACTCAAGGGTGGGTCCAATGACCAGCAGGATAATTTGCACAAACTCAGCTTTAATTTTTTATTGAATCTGAATGACGCGGGTCTAACAGCACATTGTCCGAGTAGATATCATGTGTAGCAATAGATCTGGCCCTTTTCTGGACTCAAGTAGCATAAATCGTGCCTATATCCACAATCCCCTGTGCTGACCTTACCACACTGCTAAATCCTTTCTTTCCTTTGATGTGCAGCTCCCATACCCTGGTGCTTTACAGAGATAAGTAAACTGGCTTCATGATGCACAAAACTTTGTTGTTCAATCAATATTTATTTACAAAGCACTTAGTGTTGCCTTCACTGTGTAAAAAATGCTGTGTAAAAAAACTGATTTACAGCAAAGACAAAACAGAAATAAGAAATACTGAGATGAAAAATGATACATGAAAAAAATATAACATCTAAAAATACTGATGTCTTTGAAACTAGGAGCAGAAATAAAAAATCAGAAAATAATCACTGATAGAAATCATAAAGCCGATAACCAATTGTTAAATGAAGGAATAAAAACTAAGATCACATTACAATCAAATCCTGAAGTGATTTTAAGAACTTGTACAGTGTTTTTGAAAGTTTCCAATAAACAAAACATTTACAGCCACAGACTGTTGGATATAATAATACATTTTAAGAATGTGAACACTTGTCTGCACAAAAGAAAAACGTAAACTATAAAATCCTAAGGACAACATTTGTGTCCATAAATGTGATCAAAAGAGAGCAGGTGGTGGCAAAAACCCTCCAACATCAACAAAATAACAAACAAGAGGATAAAGTAGCTCCATAAAGACGGCTGATCTCTGAGCAGCAAGAAATGAATACAATGAGCTCTTAGCAACAATGATGGAGACTAAAGAAACTAAAACTATAATGCACATTTTAACCAACCGGACCTCGGATCGGTTCTGACTATTTCAGTTTAACAAACTCAGCAGAGGATCCAATACCATCAACATAAACTCCAGCATGTAGAGGTTGAGTAAACGTGGTCTGGACTCGGTGGAGGAGAGTCATGGTTTTAGAGATGCTGTAGAAACACAGAATACCTGCTCTGTGATCCAGGTACACTCCTATTCTGGAGGAAACTGGACCTGATAGTGGAGTTTGCATGTAGCTATGACAAAATATGTAACATTTAGAATCACGATATAATGACCAAGATTTGTCATTGCCTCCAAATAAACTTTCCTTTGACCGTCCTGCTCTGCTGATATTCTTGTATGAAACTGCTACAACAACTCCTTCCCCTTTCTTGTCCACCTCCCAGTAACAACGTCCAGTCAGACTCTCTCTACTCAGAACCTGAGGCCTATCAGTGAATCTGTCTGGATGATCAGGATAAAGCTGTTTTCGTTTGTGTCTTGTTACTTTTCTGTTCCCGTCAGAAAATAACAGATGCCTGTTTGCTGTATTTAGATCCAGAGTGATTTCTTGTGAACATTTTATGAATCCAGCTCTGGTCTCTGGTTCTGGTTCTGACAGTAGAGCCTCCTCCTCAGTGACTCTCTGTGAATTGTTTGTCCCTTTGTCTCTCAGAATGTCCTGTAGTTTCTCTCTGAGCTCTGACACAGCTGCTGTCACATCTTCAAAGTATCTCAGAGGACGAATATTGATGGTGGTTGAATGTGTAGACTCACTGAGTGCTGACAGTGAGGGGTAGTTGAGGAGAAACTGATTGTGATCCTCTGTGACTGAGAGCTGCTTCAGCTCAGCGTCTTTGCTCTTCAGCTCCGGGATCTCCTGCTCCAGCTTCTCCTGAAGCTCTTTGACTCGACTCACTTCAGTTTCCTGCTGGGATCTGATCTGCTGCTTCACATTAGACCTTCTTTTCAGGAGGAGACAGATCATCTCAGTGAAGATCTTCTCACTGTCTTCCACTGTTTTATCAGCAGAGACATTGATGGCCTCCACCTCCTGTTGAAGCAGCTTCACATCTTTCTCTTGATCCTGGATTCTCTGCTGGATTTGTTGTCGTCTCACCTGAAGCTCCTTCTGCTTCTCAGCCCTTTCTGCTGCAGCTGGGACTGTTTCATGGCCTTTATGTTCATCCATAGTGCAGAGATAACATATACACTGCTGATCAGTACGACAGAAGATCTCTGTTACCTTATTATGATGGGAGCAGATGTTCTCATGGAGGTTCTTG
Source organism: Fundulus heteroclitus (assembly GCF_011125445.2). Taxonomy (NCBI): domain Eukaryota; kingdom Metazoa; phylum Chordata; class Actinopteri; order Cyprinodontiformes; family Fundulidae; genus Fundulus; species Fundulus heteroclitus. The sequence goes on from NC_046374.1 coordinate 34,222,353, forward strand.
GAGGGATCCACCAGCTTGTGCTTCTTTAATGGAGGAGCATTATAGTGAGGCTGGAGGTGTTTCTCACAATAAGAAGCCAAGCAGACCAGACAGGACTTGACAGCTTTCATCTTCCTTTCACTACAGACATCACAGGCCACATCTTCAGGTCCAGCATAGCAGAGATCAGCTGGAGAAGCTTGGAGTCCAGTCTTATTCAGATCTTCAAGCAGCTCAGCCAATATGATATTTTTCTCCAGCACAGGCCTTGGCGTAAATGCTTTCCTGCACTGAGGGCATTTGTAGATTCTCTTCTGATCCTCTCCATCCCAGTAGTCTTTAATGCAGTTCATACAATAGCTGTGTCCACAGGGAATAGTCACCGGATTCTTTAGCAGATCCAAACAGACGGAACAGGAGTATTTTTCTTGGTCCAGCTGGGCTCCTCTCTGCTCCATTTTAACTCTCAGCAATGAACACATATGAAGCAGACAACCCTGACTCTTTAGTTCTAAGTTACAGCCCTCCCCTATAAATATGCAGATAAACTGGAATGACATTTCTACAAGCAGGAAGAGCATATGTCATCAGACAGATTTGTTTCCCCAGAAAGTGTGTTGTAATCCTTTTCTGTCCTTACCTGTCCAAAGGAAACATGAAGTATTCTAAACTGTTTTAAGTATACATTTGATAAGAGCAAAAATTATGTTTAATTTACTGCTAACACCAGATACTAGTATTTCATATTGTGCAGTGACATTTCTTAAAAGTAGCTTCTCTAAATGACTGTAACATACCCTGTCGCTCCTCAACATCTGTGTTCTCAGTAAAGACCACAAAACATTGGAACAGGCTTCCTGATGATATAAAAACCTGGACTTCTATAAAGAACTTGAAAATTAGCTAAAACAATACTAAAAATCTCTCAACATTGTAACAATTTATTTCTCTGTCCATGGTACTGGGTTTGTGTACGTATGAATGATTCTTTGAATGAACTGATATTGTAGGATTGTTTACGGGTAATGGGTGAGTTTCATATTGAACTGCTTCTGTATGTTTGCTGTTTTTATCTGATGAATGTGGCATGGAGTTAATATGAATTGTGCCCTACCAAAGAGACAGCAGATGCAAATTAGCCTTTGGCTAACTCTGGTACAATGAATCAAATGGTAACATTTATATTTCAATTGTACATGGTCCCTTTTAAATTACCCTCATTGGACATGGCTGATGTTGGTGGTTGAGGTAAAATAAAGCTGTGAAAGCTCACTTCTAGAGAACTGTAGCAAAGAGCGACATCTTGTGGTCACAGGTCACAACTACAGTTAATAATTTTTTTATTAAAATCACATCCAGTTGACCAGTTCTTAACTTTCTAAATAAAAAAGGGCCTGAGTGTCCCAAACATGATTCTAACTCTGCAGAAAAGTGTGGAGGATGGCTGTGGCTGGAAAGCGAGCTATCCCATTGTATACCTCACAAATCCTGGCTTTATCGCAATAGTTATTACACCAACAGTGGTAATCAGGCCTCTTGCTCTAGCTCCATAGCCCTCATGATCCTTTGCTTATTTCCCTCTCAGGAAGAAGCACCCTTGCTGTTTGCTGTACTCTCTTTTTCTCCTGTTTACTGCTACCTGATATTCTTGAAGTGAAGTCTTCCTACCACTCCCATGCTTGATCCCTCCTGGATCTGTCTTCTGGGTCACAACTCGGTCCCTCCATTCACTTATGTGTCCATCCTTCCTCCAGTGAACCACCCCTCCACCACTGTTTCCTACTAAAAGTAGGTGAAATACAGCATCAGGATCCATACTGCACGCATCAAAATCAGAAAACGCTTTAATGCTAAGTAGTGTTTTCCACAACGAGGAATTTGCTACACAGACATACAGTTGACATCAATGTTGAAAAATGACATTGAGTCATATGCAGATAGATTTCAGAGTTTAACACGTTAAACAAAGTTAGGACTAATCATTTATTTATTTTAAATCATTCTAAAAGCTTTTGGTGAACACTTGCGCAACTACCGATTGCTCTGTGCAAGCCACCAGAATTGACAAAGACTCCTTGATAGGTGTCAAAACTTTTTCAGAAAAAACTGAAGTCTGGTTGCTTCCGGATTAATCCTTTTTGCTGTACTCTTGAATTTAAGAAATAGGACCCTTCACATAAGAGATGCTTTGTCATGTTCGCATTCACAGGCCGGTCAGGAAACACTTCAGAGTCAAAATAACGCTGACATTTTAAAGGCTAAGGGTGACATCAGCATGGGATTGGAGCTTGTTTTGCTTACTTTAAGAGACCAGTAAGGGTATTCTCAGATTACTTCATAGAGTGACAGGTCAAACTGACGAGTTTGTGGTCACTACACTTTAACTGAGCCCCGTTTCAGAAAGAACCGTCGACCTACCCTGAGTAGAAAGCAACTACTTTGAGTAGTTGTACCCCACTCTTTGATACTCAGCGTTTTCGGTTACAGAACAGGTGAGATCAATCAGGTTACTAAACCTGATTACATGTTTAGGTGCAACCTGACAGACACAAAAAGGATGTGGCAACAAATCAAGATTTGTTGCCACATCCTGAATATCAACTGAATATCAACCTTTACGACTTCTGATCTGCTGCTTCACATCAGACCTTCTTTTCAGAAGGACAACCTTCCTGAACATCAACCTTTACGACTTGGTATGCCCTTGGGCATGCAAAAACCTCCTTTTCCTCAGCTGAGCTTTTCAAAATAAGACAAATGATATATAGGAATGGTTCTGATTAAAATGCAATGAAATTCTGGAAATCTACAGAGTGGTGCACCTTTTACGAGCATAGAGGTTTAGTGTTTAGGTATTAAGAACACATGTAAAGTATTTTAGAGCTGATTCAGCAAGGGGTTTCTGAAAAGTTTTAGTACAATTCTTTGTTGAGACTGACTGTGTGTTGAATGAGATAAGGTGAACCTTGCCACAGTACAGAGTAGAACCAGCATGAAATGAATAAGATGATCATGTTGCAGAGAACTTTCAACTGTCAGGTAAGGTAAGACACACATTGGATGAATTCTGTTTAAGAATTACAGAGAAAACCTACTGCAAATACATTTGAACTTTAAGATTACTTCTTTAAGATGGGTCATGCAGGATTTAATGATTACATTGCAGGGTTTTTAAGCTGAGAGCTAAATGATTGTGAACAAGAATATTTGGATGTGAACCTGTTTGAAGGAGTTTTTGAATGAATGACACATGAAGGGGAGCTTGATAAGAACACTAGTTACACTTTTGTTTCTGTTTCTGGACAAAAACAAAGGCTCGTGTTTGCCAACCATCTTCACTGAGTGTTTTATAGGGGAGAAATGCAAAATAAAATGCTCACTGCCAAATACAGAAGTGAACACACACATTGCCATCCAGCCTACAAGCAGAGGATCAAGAGAAGGACTGACGTAAACTGGGGATGAAGAAGCCAGAGAACTCTGATTTCTTAATCTGAAGTGAAGTGGGGTTGCCTGAGAACCCTAAGCTGACCACTTATGCGCAATTCTATTCATGTCTGCCACGTGCACTGAATGGCCTGGAGGCTTTCTTTACTTTGCGTTCTTGATGTTGGGACTCTTTATTAGGCGCCTGCCATAGCAAATGCATGGGGAGGCAGTGGCTCCCCATGCATTTACATGGAGGCACCTATTGCTATTCACCTCTAAACGGACTCTTTATTAGGCGCCTGCCATAGCATTTGCAATGAGGAGGCAGTGCCGTGCGAATTCTTTATTATTATTCCGTCACAATTAATGTGGCCTGAACCGTAGCGTGCACCCCCACAATATAGGCATCAAAATGTGCGGCTCGATTTCGAGATGTGTGCTATTACTTTTATTGGGGTTTCGAGTTACCATGGCGACAAAATTAGCGAAAAACCACCCCAAAAAACCCCATAGGAATGAATGGAGTCGGGTAGAAAAAAAGCCTCAAAATGACCATTTTCAAAGCTGTACTGTATCATCATACTTTCACCTACGAACACTGTTTAACTTCCAGTTTGTAGATATATCTGTGAACTACTAAGAAGTGAAAACGGGATGTGGATATCTGTTATCATGTCTTCACAAGTACTCCTCAAAGCTCATGTCCAAAAATCAGCGAAATCATTGTTTATAATGAAAGTCAATGACGGAATTATCCAACCGGCAGAGTGGCCCACTCTGGCATTTTCAAAGATTTCAAAACTCCGAACAACTTCAGCCTACTCGCTCAATTTTCACTCTACATAGATAAGTTATACATCAAAACGTAGGTATTTTTGTCTGGATTTAGGAAATGTAAGCCTCATTGGTGTAGGATTTATAGATTTTTCGCAAATCACCTCAGACCACCACAATCCTGAAACCCTCCCCATCCATTTCCTATGGAGCGCTTTAGAAAAATTACATCTGAAAATCGAAAACATCACAGGTTTTCGCATCGTCGCTACTCCTAAACAGTTTAATCTACAGGCATGAGACTTTCACACATGAATGTCTCGACCCTTTTGGCACTCACAAAAAATGAATTTTGTGGATAACTGTTACAGTTTTGCTGCAGGAAGAATTTGTTCGGGAGTAGCGAATGTGCAAAATCCTGAAAACGCTTTGGAGCTGCATCCTTCCACATCATCCACTTTTTTACATCGTCGCTGTGCCTACACCGATTTTTGTACAAACATAAAAATGTGCACCATAGTCCTCAAAAGCCTGCTGATACGGTGAAAGAATTATTTTGATATCTCTTATACTTTTTCAGCTACAGCCATTTGTTTAGGGCCCTTTTTAAAGGATTTTTTAATATTCATTAAAACTCCCCTTTATATCATAATTTCTTACGCCTTTATTAAAATATTTCCAGCAAAAACCGATAGCCATTTACGGATCAGGAGATATGAAGTGTTGTGCAAGGCAATGTTCTCCATTATAATCCAATGGGACATAGTCTGATCAAAGTGTCTGCACTTCAGTAGACTGGCCAGCTGCAGGCGTGAGTGAGTTTCCATGACAACAGAGCTCTGCTGGCCAGAGGTTACTACAGGTCAGGGACAGGCTCCATTGGGATAGAATGGCAACTTTGGACGCCCACTGCAGTGGATATGATGAATGTAGGAATTTGAAATTCGCACAATCACTTCCTCTTAACTTTATAAAATTTTACAGTGATTATCAGGCATGTGTCACTTTTCTGTCCCTTTTTTGATTTCGCATGCTTTCCTATTGGGCCTTGGACTTCAACAGGACCTGGCATGAGGCCCAGAGACGACCCAATTGGCCAATACAGCACCACCCACCAGTGGGAAATGGCACTACACACCATTTTGGTAAAATGTTGAGTTCTGGGCCAAGATGTGGTGAGGTTGAGTTGCTAAAGGAGGCCAGTCTGACCCATGAACTTTGGTCACGTTTGGTGACATTAAGTATTGGCACCCCTTTTTGAGGCACCTCCCAGTACAGGATTTGGACCAAACTAACAGAGTACACTCACCCGCTGATACCAAACACAACCATGTTAGCGGCTAATGGTTAGCATGTTGCTAACCGGAGGTAGCTCTAGGAAGCTTGTACAAACTTCTGCTTGACAGAGTTTGTACTTCCTTTAGAGGGAAAGCTGCACAACAAATCTGGCCCATGTCAGATAAAGCATGTCTATTTTATGAGGTGTCAAACATCTATTTTTGACCCCTATTTGTCTCTGCTACATGCTGCAGAAATGCTCCAAAGACACAAAATCACACATTCACCTCAGTACCTCACATGATAAAAGTAATGATAATCAAGACAGAGGGCTGCAACAGTGAGGGAGTCTCCATGACAACGCTGCTAGCCAGAGGCTCCTAGGGACATGCTCCATTGACCTAACATGGCACCTTTCAACGGCCGCTGCGGGGGCTGTGAAGACCGTAGGAACCTGAAATTCGCAGTGTTACTTCCTGTTGGCATTTCTGACAGTATGGTATGCACCACGAGGCAGGCGCCTTCTTAAATTTCTTCTGAAATTTTTTAGTATTGTGTTACTGTTTTTTCAACTGCTCTTTTCCACTGACTTACATGATCCTGTTTGATTTTCTGTGTTATGACAACTACACTGTGATGTTGCATTATGTTGATCAATATGGTTTTAAGATAAAGAATGGAAACTGTCTGCTTCGGACACACACCAAGTCCTACGGTTTATGCAATCTTTTGCTTTGATATAGGGAAAACCAGTATCTGATTGGCACCACAGATCCTAAAAATACTTAGTAAGGATAATTTTCAGATTCAATACAGGGTCTTCTTGGTCAGATTGGCCGAGAGCAGGTTTTCCCTGAGGGTGAGGCCTTGTGATGCCCCCTACTGGTACTCCTGGATTTGTAAGGTGTGGAAGTGATGGATGTTTGTCCATGGAGTTGAGAGAGGAGGGCCAAGTAGGAGGTTTTTCAGGGTGGAGGTAGAGTAGATGGTTACTGAACATTCTTATTGTACCCTAGTCTAGTGTAAATTGAAATAATGTGCGCGTAGGAAGCTAAAAAAGGCCTAACTCAATTAGTTGAAACCTAAATTGTAGATATATGCAAAACCTTTGATCTTGTGTGTTAAAACTCTATGAAGCCTTCATTTTGATCATCACTAAGAGTTCCAGCACGGCACCTTTTAGGAGTGATCATATAGCTAAAGCATTGTCTCTGTGATCAAAGAGGTGGAATGTTATGGAAATATTATTCTGAAGTCACTATGGCCTCACGCCACTCGGACATGTGAGCACGGCAATGCTGCATAGCTATTATGCAGGATGATGATTGCCTGGGATATGACTGTCTCTGTTTCGTCTCACGCCAAGGCCACTGTCGGGTATTGGGGGAGCTGAGAGACAGAGGAGAGACAGAAAAGGGGCAAACAGGCTGGCGGCCGGACTGTGGGGTGCGGTTACTTTCCATCTATGAGATCTCTGCTCTGTTTCTCAATAAAAGTGCTGGAACTTCATCACTCCACCTTTTCCTTATTCTTAAATCTAGGAAGTCAGTTATTGTTTAGAATTCCAACAACACATTTGCACAAACAATGGGGAGCTCTGAATAATTACTTAGATTTTTTTTGGGAGATAAGCCAAAAGCTGCTTGGCCCCCAAAGAAGAAATAACATTTTATGTCATCTTTTCCCCCTTTTGGGACCTCCCAACCAGAGATGGGCTGGACAACAGCCGTTAAGCCCGAGTTATGAACCCCTTCCTCGACTCTGGTCAGAGCCCTCCGGTAAACAGCTGTAAAATTTCCAAGCACAGCCAAGAACCAGGTGCACAGGGGGACACAGGGATACTTTGCAGTGTTTTTCTTGAACCTGTCCAGCTGCATCCCTTTGTCCCGTTCGAATGCCCAGGGATCAAGGAATGCTCTGACCTTATGCAGGTGAGTTTTGCCTTTTCTTTCTCAACCCCTCTCAGTCATATCCCGTGTTTCGGCACCACAATGTGGGCAGAGAGAAAGCAGGCATGAACTAAAATCTGTTCCTGTTAGTGCGTTATAGAAAACGATTCAAGTAGAACTCCAGGCTTTTTCCATCTCATCGGACAGACCGTTTATTTGTGCATAACACTCATATACAAGTTACACAACCCATCAGAATTGTCTTGGTCTCTCAAAGGATGATATGCAAACACATATAGACAGAGAGGATTCTAAACAATGGTTGTGTCTGTGATACATTTTGATAAATCATTCTTGATAGCATGAAATGTTTTGACAAACATTCTTGGTACCATGTGTGGCATAAAGGTGACAGTTATCCAACAATTTCACAGATATGTTTAACAGTTATCCTAACAGCTTTCTTATTGGTCAAAGTGACCTAAATCACTGTGACCATAAAATGCTCATATTACCTATCAAACACAGTAAATTATGCAGTACATTAAGCATGATGTTGATTATGTACATCAACATTATGCTGTTGTAACAGAACAACAATTCTCTTTAAGTTTTTACATAACATTGTTTCTTTTTTTTCTACAGCTGTCCACTCACCTGGAGCTCCTGTAACATCTTATCATGAGCCAGATTTGAGGTGAAAACTGATTCCACCTCTCTTTGTTTTACTGGAAAGATTCATGTGTCTGTCTTCTCTGAAGAGTGTGAAACAACAAAGCTGTAGCAAAGAGTCCCATGATGGTTGACACAACCATGTTTCCTTAAAGCATAAAGCACACGAGGAAAAAAAGTCTATGTTCCTGTACAGCAGCAAGATCAGCTCGTCCACTATGTTGCAAAGTCAGGGCAGAGGAAACTTCCAGGGAGCACTGTGCATAATCCGGTGCACAAGCTCACTGGAGAGCTTCCCTCTCTGCCAGGGCCTCACTATCTTGTGAGCCTCCTTGGTCAAAATGTCCAGAAAGTCAACAACAGATGTCAGAAAAGAAAGAGATAAGTCCATATGAGTTGTAGCTATGATATTCATTGGATTTTTCCTGGAACCTTTATAAATGTGGCAGTGAACTACAATAAAACAAAAAATAAAGCAAAGTACGGTGCACCAAAAGGAAAAAAAGAGCAAAAAGAAAAAAAGGGAAAAAAAGGAGAAAAAAAGAAAAGAAAGGCAGCTGCCCATGGATCCGACTTGACAAGAATTGATTAGAATTTGGCAGAGGATCCAACATAATAAACACAAACTCCAGCATATAGAGGCTGAGTGAATGTGGTCTGGACTCTGTGGAGGAGAGTCATGGTTTCAGAGACGCTGTAGAAAGACAGAATACCTGCTCTGTGATCCAGGTACACTCCTATTCTGGAGGAAAATGGACCTGATACTGAAGTTTTTATGTTGTTGTGATAAAATGCGTAACTGTCTCTGTAACAAAATAATGACCAAGATTTGTCATTGAATCCAAACCTGCATTCATCTAATCCTCCTGCTCTGCTGATGTTCTTGTATGAAACTGCTACATCAATTCTTCCTCCTCCCTTCTCCACGTCCCAGTAACAACATCCAGTCAGACTCTCTCTACTAAGGACCTGATTATAATCAGTGAATCTGTCTCGGTGATAAGGATAAGGCTGTTGTTGGTTCATCCTCGTTACTTTTCTGTTCTCCTCAGATAATAACAGAAATCTGTTTGTTGTATTTGGATCCAGAGTGATTTGTTGGTAATATGTCAGGAGGTCATCTCTGCTTTTTGGCCCTGGTTCTGACAATAAAACGTCCACTTTAGTGACTGTCAGTGAGATGTTTGTCCACGTGTCTCTCATAATGTCCTGTATTATGTCCCTGAGCTCTGACACAGCTGCTGTAACATCTTCAAAGTATCTCAGAGGGCGGATATTGATGCTGGATGAGTGTGTAGACTCACTGAGTGCTGACAGTGAGGGGTAGCTGAGGAGAAACTGGCTGTGATCCTCTGTGTCTGAGAGCTGCTCCAGCTCAGCGTCTTTCCTCTTCAGCTCAGTGATCTCCTGCTCCAGCTTCTCCTGAAGCTCTTTGACTCGACTCACTTCAGTTTCCTGCTTGGATCTGATCTGCTGCTTCACATCAGAGCTTCTTTTCTGGATGAGATGGATCATCTCAGTGAAGATCTTCTCACTGTCCTCCACTGCTTTATCAGCAGATACATCGATGGCCTCCACCTCCTGTTGAAGCAGCTTCACATCTTTCTCTTGGTCCTGGATTCTCTGCTGGATTTGCTGTCGTCTCACCTGGAGCTCCTTCTGCTTCTCAGTCCTTTCTGCTGCAAGTGAGACTGTTTCATGGCCTTTATGTTCATCCATAGTGCAGAGATAACAGATACACTGCTGATCAGTACGACAGAAGATCTTCATCACCTCATCATGACGAGAGCAAATGTACTGCTGCAGGTTCTTGGAGGGGTTCACCAGCGTGTGTTTCTTCAGTCCAGGAACATCATGGTGAGGTTGGAGGTGTTTCTCACAATAAGAGGCCAAACAGACCAGACAAGACTTAGAAGCTTTCATCTTCCTCCCAGTGCAGACATCACAGGCCACATCTTCAGGTCCAGCACAGCAGAACTCAGCTGGAGCAGCTTGGAGTCCAGTTTTCTTTAAATCCTCCACTAAAGTAGCTAATGTGATGTTTTTCTCCAGAACAGGCCTCGGTATGAACTCTTTCCTGCACTGAGGGCAGCTGGGGATTCTTGTCTGATCCTCTTCATTCCAGTGTTCTTTAATGCAGTCCATACAGTAGCTGTGTCCACAGGGAATAGTCACCGGATCCTTCAGTAGGTCCAGACAGATGGAACACGACATATTTAGGTATAGTTGTAATTCTTTCTGCTCCATTCCAGCTCTCAGTAATGACAACTCTGTGATTTTCTCCTCTGTGAAACAGAAACTGGTTTGACTCCAGGTGTAAATATCAGGTTACTGCTGGGAGTGTCTCTGGTTCCACCCATCAATAGTCTTGCAAACCAGAGTGGGGCGGAACAAGGAAGCCCCTTAAACTAAACACAGTCTCCAAACCTTCAATGTGCTTCTACAGCTGGCTGAGTTTAAAAAGGCCGCTTAACTCAGTTTGAAGTGCTACATGATTTATTCCCAGTTTGATCTTACTAGAGAACACAATCTGCACAGTTGCTATTAAAAACTATTCAAACATTCTGTTTTTATCTGGGTGTAAATATTTACCAGTACAACAGAACTCCATGTGTCACACATGCAACTCCTGCAGTTTCAAGATGAGGGTCCTGTTGACCCTGTCAACAGATCCTGTTGATCTAATTTTACACTGAAACATGTAGATGAATCCAGCCTTTCATTTCCATTATTCTCAGAACCAGTCAGCCTTCAAAATGCAAAAGACCAGAAAACATATCACTCAAGTAAGACAGATGTCTTTTGATCTTCATGTGTCAGGAAATGTTAGATAGATACCAGCCTGCAACACAAGAGGCTGGGGTTGTAAAAAAGGAAGGCCATGCCCTTTCAGAGAAATTGTCAAGATAGAAAACTAATAAACATACATGTAACGAAATAAATTCTATAGACGCCTCTTTACAACCTGAAGAACATCCTGCATCAAAGTTGTGTTTGATAGTTCTCTCCTTCTTTAGGTTGGCATAAAAAGTAAATACAGAGGGAGCAACTATGCCCATGTTTTGGATGAATGTGTAGACTCACTGAGTGCTGACAGTGAGAGATAGTTGAGGAGAAACTGGTTGTGATCCTCTGTGTCTGAGAGCTGCTTCAGCTCAGCGTCTTTCCTCTTCAGCTCAGTGATCTCCTGCTCCAGCTTCTCCTGAAGCTCTTTGACTCGACTCACTTCAGTTTCCTGCTGGGATCTGATCTGCTGCTTCACATCAGAGCTTCTTTTCTGGATCACACTGTAATGCCAGTTCAGATGTGACGGACTGCATTTCCCATGATACAATGTGGTCAAAATGGCCACCAACTCCCATCATGCAACACGGTCAAGACGGCCGCCGGCCGAGATAACGTTGCCATGGTGATGTCTGTAAAACACAGCCGCAGACCGCAATCTGCCTTCTTCTTGCCATTCTGCTAGTCCGAGAAGGCACACAGCTGTTATACTCCGTGGAATTACCCCCACGCCACGTGCTCGATAACTCTTTGGTGGACCGAAGATTACCAAAGCAAACTCATCCCTGCATTGATTATAGCAGGAGGTCGACTTTAAAAAGAAGTACTTCTAAACCCCTCTGATCAAAGACTGAGAGCCCTTATCTCCGGGTGATCGAAAGAGGACTACGCTTTTGTTTGGCCGAACAAAGCGACCGCAAGCCCGGATAGAGAGAGAGAGACGATGGAACTTTCTCATCCCGGTCCTGCTGCTGCCCGCACCTGTGTTCGTCAAGACGCCTTCAGGACGCCGCGTTACTCGGAGCGCTCCGGGACAGCCACTGGGACACCACAAGTAACGGGGTTTTCCCCTTTTATTTCTCTTTCACCCACAGGGGGATTTAGGTGTGCCTGGGCAGGTGTTAGGAATTTAGTTTATTGCTGTTTACTCCAAGACGGAGTGTTTTTAACTGTTGAATATTTTTCTGTTGGTATGTGCATGCATTTTGAAGGTGATTTTTGGCTGTGTTGATTTGGGGTTCATAAGTGACCCTGCCGCGGGTCCCTTCTTCAACTCTTTTTCCCCCTTTTATTTCCTTCTTCCTCTCTCCTCGTTTTTATCTTCGCCCCCTGTTCTTATCAGTTCAATCTCTGTTAGAACTTAGTTTGCGCTCTTCTCTTGAATCTCTCATTCAAGCCGCTCCCTCTCGGAGCGAGGTACCACCCACATTAGCGTAAGCGTGGTTACATCATTAGGACCTCCCCTCACGCAAGGTTGTAGATCCTACGTCATCATAGTCGCCATCTTGGGAGTGTGTCATGTAGTTAAACTGACTAGCTGTGGTGGAAACCTTGAGGCCTCCGTCTGGATTCTCAAAGCGGTTTTCTGCCTCTCAACGCTGCGACGTCACATGCCGACGTCTTGAATGTGAGGTTTAAACAACTGTGAATCAAACTAAGATTTGCTACCTCTCACTCTGTCATGAACCAGAGACAGATGGACCCAGTATTCAACCAGACAAGCAGAGGTTAGGTGAAAGAACATTTATTTACAAAAATGCAAAGCCAAAACGGGGATCAAGACAAAAATGGGAAGACTGCATCCAATAACCAAAACTAACAAAAAGGCAGTCACAGACAAAACTATTAACAAAAACAGGGGACAGGCTAACTTAGAAATCCAGAGACAAACAGGGTCAGATAAACAGGCAAAGAAAGCTGGACTAGACTCACCATTTGGGCACAGAAAAAACAAACAATGATGTGGCCGATGCAGGTATAAGTAAGGGAGTGATCAGGTGAATGGAGTGAAACTAATTACTGACATGGGTGGAGCTAATCGGGAACAGGGAAGTGCTTGGGAGTAAAACTGAAGCCGATTGGATGGTGACTGGTGAAGGGGAGTGACAGGAAGACAAAAGAATGCCGGCAGGTGAACTGAGTTTAGACTGGTGACAGAAATGGTCTGAGCAGGCCGGATAAACTTCTAACCTAAAACAAAATCAAACACTAAGACAGAACCAAAAATAGAAACTAAACTTAAGGCAGGAGAGTGAAGTAATTGATCCAATACAAACAAAAACTATAACCAAACCCAAATCATGACACACTCTAATCCATTTCTGACTTTTATTTCCACATATATTTTGCATGTTTAGTTTAGTAGCGAGTAGTGTTCCAAGGTTGTTGAATCAGATAATTACTGTAACAGGGTATTAGTTTGGTTTGATAAAACAACAACTGTGCAATAGTAATTGTTTGTGTTCATTCCAATTCAAGTTGCATGGTTATTCAGAATTCAGAGCAACTTCCTATCGGAGTTAATATCCGATATTAACACAGAGACATTTTCATTGGATTGATGATAAAAGGGTAACGGTTTAAACTCTAATTGCAGTTATAAGTTGAGTTATCACCGCTGCTGGATAAATCCGATCAGATTTGTTCCAGCACAACTGAGTTCATAACAGCTAATTAATAAATGCATTAGTAGTATAAATCATTACAAGCTTCTAGCTCTGGCATCACCAACATCTGAATCATATTTGTTATAGCTAATTTTTGAGTTTGAATGACTTATTATTTAAAGTATAATACCAAATTATAATTAATAATAATAATCATATTCAATCAGTTTCTGGCATAACAACACGGATCATCTCAGTGAAGATCTTCTCACTGTCCTCCACTGCGTTATCAGCAGAGACATTGATGGCCTCCACCTCCTGTTGAAACAGCTTCACATCTTTCTCTTGGTCCTTTCTGCTGCAGCTGAGACTGTTTCACGTCCCTTGAACAGAATCAGAATCAGCTGTGGCGTCTCTGCATTTGGGGGCAGCTCCAAACAGCGTCAACACATCCACCTGGAATTGCTGCCATTGGGAGGAATTTAAATACCACATAAAATGGACAAGCCATTCCAAAATGCAAGGATTTTTGATAAGGCCCATCCTTCCGAGATGGATGTATGGCTCCGTGTGGAGCTCAGAGGAACTACATCCATCTGGCGAGAGTCAGGTTATTGATATTTTGGCTGACCCAAGAACATTTGTTGAAATAACAAACATGTGAAATCGCAGTGCGCATTCCCAACCGTAGACCTCCGATGGGCACAAATACAACGGCCCCAAACTCTGATCATTCAATCAAAATACTGGAAATGCATAAAATACGTTTACGTGTCCTTGCTAGTTCATTGAAGGATTGATGTGAATCCTTCCTGTTCAACCAATGAACAATGCGAGTGAGCATTTATTTGTAATTTTATGTATAAAGATTTTATAACATCTAGCTTATATAAAATGGCATTTCTGGCGTGTTGCTTTATGTTATTTATTTGTCAAGTTGCATTAATCACAAAAAATGAGTTGCTGCTAATAGGTGTTGAGTTTTGGTGCCCCACTTAATTTATCACGCCAGAGACAGCACTGAGAATCAGACCTCCACATCTCAAGATCTTGGCCTGATGTGTTCGTTTCATCATCTCACAACAGAAACTGGCTTATTCTGTGATATTCACAACATGTCACTGCAACGTTTGTCAGTGGTTACACCCAATTTACACACATCACCAGCTCTAGGTGGGGTGGGAACAAGGAAATATGCTTCTCTGCACGTGCTTTGCTGCATATTTCTTTTCAGGTCCAGGCAGGTATACAATCAAAGTCATTTAAACCACAAGAGAACAAAACACACTCTAAACTTCTGAATTTATATTACTGAACAAAACAAATAGAAAATATGATTGGGCAAATGTTTAACTTATTGCAAAAATAAATTGAAATACCTAAAATTGTGTCATTTGAATAAAGCACATAACGTCAGAGAATATGGAAGTTCTATCTAAGTCAATTTTAGACCTGTCTCAAAGTTGCCTTTTGTGAGTAAAATGGTGGAAAATATTGTCTACTCCCAACTCAAAGACTATCTGGACAAACTGAAAATCTTGGAAGTATTTCTGTTTCAAATCATTCCTCCTAAAGCAGTCACTCAGTGCCTTCTTGGCTGTATTAGGGACATCAAATTGTGGCTAGCTCTTTATTTTATTAACCAAAGGGATCTTATTCAGTCCCAAATGCTCCACCAGTCCCCTCTGTGCTGATCTCTCCCCCGCTGACCTCTCATCTAAAATATGTTGGTTAAAATCGATGTGCTAGGTTAATAACCATGTTAATGTTGTGGTAAAATCGGTCTCCTTCAGTCCAAATTTTGAATTTCTCCAATCTGAGATCAATAAAGCCTATCTTATCTTAAAATTAAACCTCTGATTTCTAGGCGTGACTCGGAATTAGTAATTCCTGTTTGTATAACCTCCCATTTGGATTAATGAACTCTATTTTAACAGGAATTAGATTAAGTATGTGTTCCAACCCATTCGTCTTTAAGATGAACTTTGGTTCTTTAACTTGGATCTGCAGTGAACCAGAATTCACTGAATGATTCTGATGATGATCAATTATTTTTATGTGTCTTGTGTACATAGTTCCTTAACTTGTTTTTATCTTAGTTTTGCTTAGTAGTTTTAGTTAAGTTTCACTAGCCTGGTAGAGAGGATTTATTGATTTAAATATAGTGTTAATTCAGAAAAACAGCATTATATAGTGATGTTCTCTGGATGTTCATTTTATTTCTGTTAATAAATTCTTGAACTTGAAGAGAAGTTGTCACTCCTTTATTCTGTATGTGTGTGCAGAGTTTGATGTTAAAAGATCACCAGTGCTCGAATCATTCCTTTTCATTTCCCTGATATCAGCTCTAGAGCTGAAATCCACCGGACTATACTTAACAGACAGTTATTTATTAAACATTAAATAACTTAAGACAATGTGTAATAGCATGATACAGGCAATGTTACAAAAGCTGTTTAACAAGCTAACCCTGCACACAAAGCAAGCTCCCTCAGCTGAAGTTTTTTATTAGACCTGAAAACACACTTTTTTCCTTTTAGCACAATGTATGACATTAATTGTACTGATTTTTTTTTTTAGATTTTATTGTAGTATGTTAGTATCTCTGGATTTTAAACACATATGTCTCGTGTTTAAGATGTTGTGCAGCACCTAGGTGAACAATGTGTTGTTCACCTAGGTGCTGCACAACCTAGGTAAACATGGTATGATATGGTAAACAGTATTTACACAATAAATCCTGTAACAAAGAACTAAACGAAAAGTAAAAGTACACATGACATTGGTTGACTTCCCATTACAGCACAAGTCCAGGCAGGCAGTAAAAATACCCAAAAAAATAAGCGATCAGAAAATGTTGAGCTGACTCACCTCTCTGCAGCGTCTTTGGTGTCAACTCTCCAAAAGCACCAGCCCAGATCTGCTATGAGGCATAAAGAGAAATGAGATGGATAAAAAAAAAACATGTTTATTCATGTAAGCTTTGAAAATGTGACTAATGGGGAATCTGTTAAATTTATCAATCTTGCTTTGGATTTTCATTGGCATCTGAGAGGTTCAGTTGCCCATCTATCTAAAGCAGGGGTGTCAAACTCTAGTCCCCGAGGGCCGGTGGCCTGCAACTTTAATCCATGTCTCTGCTTCAACACACCTGAGTCAAATAATCAGGTCATCAGCAGGACTCTGGAGATCTTGACTGCATCCTGAGGAGCTGATTCAGCCAGTATATTCAGGTGTGGTGGACCAGGGAGACATCTAAAAGCTGCAGGACACCGGATCCCGAGGACTGGAGTTTGACACCCCTGATCTAAAGTCAACACCTGCTGATTCTTCCAGTCATTGGATGAGAAGTGATGACAGAGTGATGGTGTCACAAAAACCCAATCTAACAGTTATGGTTTTGGACTGTCAGAACTTACATTAACCGGAATTGTCACTACCCAATCCGTACCGGTAGCACGATCGGTACCATCAGCTCATTTGCGCGTGCGCGAACAGAATAACTTCCGGTAGGAAATATTTCGTTTTTCCCAGTTGTGGTTAGGGAAATAAAAATATATAAACCATTTCTTAAAGTACATAAACCCCCAGCTATAAACACATATAGGAGTACAGAAACGTATTTGATTTTGAATTTTTTTTATCATTTATTTGATTTGCAAATGTATGTATTTTGTGCTTAATAAATGTATTTTAATAAGGTATACTTTCGCTTTGTGTGTGTTCTTTGTTCTATTCCCTGTTCGGTTTTGTAAAAAAAAACAAAAAAACAATGCGGCTACTATAATAAACATCTAGTTTATGATGTGTACACCAGAGGGCGCTAAAATCTCAATCGATAATTTTAACTTTCTTATAAAATAAATGTTTAGAACAAGATTATTTGTATAACGAAATTCACCGTATAATTAAGGATGAAATATTTTTTCCAGTCCTGTTTGAACAAGCAATAAAACTAACAGAGTGCATTCAGACAATACAGATAAATGTAAAACGTATCAATTTCTTTCAGAAAAGTCTTCAATATTTTATTTACAATATAATTTTGCATTATTTAATGCTAAATTATATTTACTTATTTCTATTAAGTATAGAAATAAGTATTTTCAGTGCCATAATTACATTATTTTTTTGGCGACCCTAAAGTTATTCTGTTCGTGCTTGCACAAATGAGCTGATGGTACGGATCGTGCTACGGGAACAGATTGTGTAGTGACAGGGATAACACCATGTGGAAAAATTAAGACCAGGTAGTGATGGGCAAATGAAGCCTCGTGAAGCAATGAAGCTTTCCAACACTTTGCTTTGTAAAAAGGTTCTTTACTCGATGCTTCATTCATCACTCACTAGTGACATCTGCTGGTGAAACTGTAACAGCCTTGTCACTTGGATAAAACTTCCAAAACCTTGTAAATCCAATATTGTCACAACGTTTTGATCAAACTCATGTTTAGTAAGGGGAGAATCAATTATATCATATTTGATTGTCATGTTTTAATTATTATTATGATTTGTAGCCAATCTAATCCTTGACCATCAGTGGTTGTATTGGGTTTTCTTTTATGTCATGGACTTACTTGACAATGAAGATATGTGTTACTTTAGTTTATTGGGAATTGAGTGATTGTTGGGGCAGACTGTATGCTTTGAGCTTGAAACTTGCTTCCTGAAAAACAGAATTTGTTTAAAATCATTTCTTCCTGGGAGTTCTAGTTTTGGTTCTTAATATTAAGTTACATATAGAGTTTGCCTCTTCCAATGGCTTTTAGTCTGCTTTTGATGTGTGGTTCTGATGCATCTCCTGATCAAACAAAAGACAAGTTAGAAATTTTCTTTTTAGGTTTAATTGGTATTTAGGAACAGGACTTGTTTTCACTGTTTCAGATTTTCAACGGTTTCTTCGTCGGTAGATGACCGCAACAGGGTTCATCACGCTTTTATTTTGAAAAATGGTACGCAAAATGAAGCAATGACGTGGCAGATGTAATGTGTTTGTTGTTGATCACGTGATTTTCCTCAATATGACACAAGCTCCGGAGCGGGGATTTGTCTGACACTCCCCCTTTGGCACATGTCTTGAAGCCTGGCTTCAGATGTCCCATCACTAAGACCAGGCTTTGAACACATGATCTTCTTACTACACAACAACACTGCTAACTACTGCCTCCCTGTGAGAGTTAACCGTACCCTGTTGCTGTTCTCCCAGGTTCTTTAGCCAGAAAAAGTCGCCTGCTCCACAGTAGACTTCTGTAGAAATAAAAAGACTCTTGAGACAGAAACTATACTTTAACATATTTAATCTAACAAGGCAGAGGGATGTTTACAGCTTCAGTACTGGACTGTCATATATAAAACCATGCGGACAGGGTAACATCCAGAAGCGAGAGTGCCAAACTCTGTCATGTTGGCTTATATGGATCATCAAAGACCTGCTCCGGGATTGGTCGATTCTTCCCATTTTGTCGTTAGGATACATGTCACTGTTAGCATGAAATTGCCTGGTTCTAGGGATATCCACGTGTCCATTCTGACCTGAGGTATTTGTTCATTTGTTTATGCATGCCACCTCTGTGAAGTCCTTGGTATCCGTGAGTCATCTGCTGTTTACCTGTTTACTGCTTTCAGCAGCTTCAGCACCTGGGATCCCATAATCCTTAAGATCCAAGTGCAACTCATGTTTGGAAGTGATCAGTAAAAATACTGTGTCTTAATTGGCTGATGCAGGCGTTGGTACAATGAGCAGTTGGACAATTTGCATAAACTCAAGATCAGTTTTGATCCAGTTAACTTGACTCAATTAACTGGATCAAATTGGAGTCACAAAAACACATAAAAGTTCCAAGTCAAGTCCATAGTCAAGGCATATGTTACTCCTCCAAGGCTCAGCTCGGAGGGCATACGTTATCTGTGATAAAGAATAAAGACAGCACACGGGTTGAGCGGATGATAACTTTTCAATGAGAGGATTTATTTTTTCTAAATCAACATGACATCAAATTTTTAGTAACCTTTTAATTATCTAAATGTCCATATTGACTAGTTATGTGAGCCTAGTTAAGTCCAGAATCAACATCTCATGGCCACAGCTTCTTTAAGTTCTTCTAGTCATTAAACTCACAAATAAACCAAAGTAAGATACACTTTGTTAATTGTGAATCAATTTTCTTATGCATCACACTGTTTTCACTATATTTACTTTTTTTTTTTTTTTTTTTTTACATTTTTATCATTAAATGAAATACTTTATTTATAACATATCTTTTTAAATAAATTCCAGTTTTTAACATGCAAACACATTTACATTTTTAATATCATAACCCATTAGCTTATTTAAATGGAATCATGGATTACTTATACTTTTCAAATGTTTGAATGGCACCTTTAACCACATGAACTGTACTTAGCTGGCATTTACTGGATTTCTATACTGGATTGCAATAACATTTATGGTGGTTGGAAATAACCCAAAACTATGCCAATCTCAGTGACAAAACAACTAATAACTGTGATATTAAGATTAGCATGTCCACCTTGCATTCCTATGTATTTCCGTTAGCTTTAGCATGTTAGCTTAAACACTCATTTACTCAAAACACAAATATCTCTCACAAAAACCGTTTCACCTTTTACCACATGCAACTACATAATCAACAACATCTTGTAGGTTACAAAACCCATAAGGTACTCTCGGTTTTTCTGTTCTTACCAACCTGTGATAAAGAATGAAGACAGCACACGGGTTGAGCTGAAAATAACTTTTCAATGAGAGGATTTATACTTCCTCGGCCAGTGTGCAGCTCTACTCTCTATCAGTTGCGTATCGCCCCCTGGTGGCAAGCATAGGTATAGCGGTTACTCATTGCAAGTTAAAATATCATGCACATTTTATGTAAAGCAAATAATAAAATAAAATTATATGGGGTGACTGTTTTTACCTACACAAAATTCCAAGCCTCTACACCTACATTACCTAAACTGTTGATTTCAAAGTTTAGATATAAAATAAAGCCATTTGAGGTGCGCAGGCCACTGAAGACCTCAGGTGAGGCTCGATCACTGATGACCTCCTTACTGGTAAACTCAGGCACATGGGGAGTGTCCATCTAGACCCACACATGACAGAGCTCAGGAACTGGTGTTGGAGTAAGAGAGCAGATAGTTCATGCTGAGTGACTGGTGAGGCTGAAGATTATGATGAGGAATGTGTCAACTGGGTCAGGGGAGAAGATGAACCGCATGTTGGGGCACAATGTACAGGCTGGGCTCTAGTGCCCACTGATGGCTCAGGGCAGGAGGCAGAAGCTTTGGCTGACCAATGACGTGGACCAGCATGGCTCTGCTGTTGCCGGCGTACACAACATGGTGCCAAAGCCGCTTTAGACTGGCAGGTAACCCCGTTCTGAGCCTCGTGAACAGAAGCACCCCAGCCGCAGAAGTAGGCGTTTTTGCTTTAAGCCGATCAACAGAAGCAGAGGAAAGCAATGGATGGTTTAGTTGCTGTTGCTGTGTTGGGTAAGGCCGCAGAAGTTGCTGCTGGAGTATCGAGCTGAGCCATAGAAAATGGCATTGCCTGCTGGGCTCTGGAACAGAAGATCTCCATCTTTGCTCTTGGGTGGATGATCTCCATTGGTCCCTGCAGCTCTTCAGAAATAGACAAAGGAAATAATCTTCCCCATTCTATGGCCTAAGATGTCAGTTTGCCAGATATAACCTCTTCCAAGATTTCAACAAGTCCAATGTGATTTTAGCCTCCACGTGAGCGCTGTTAATAACTGATAATCTGCTTGGTTCAAACTTTGGTCAGGTCCTTCTTTCATAGTTTTAAGTATAAGAAATGGACCTAATCTCGTACAAGAGGTTGGGAGCTTGAAGAGTAAAGGTAACCAGGTTAAAGGGGAGAGAGGGGAAGAGTAGAATCTAACAGAAGTACATGATGAATGACCAGATAAGGAATAGTAATTGTTGAGGAAAATAAATATCTTAGTTGTATTCATATGGCAGAACTGAGAATGCATGGTTTTTGTCTGTGTCCTCCTTTCAGGGTAAAGTAACATGCATCTGGGTTTTATGGCTGTTAGGTCATTTGGCTTGACCCCTTACCGGGAAGAACAGCCTGTTTGTTTGAGAAACAAACCCCCTCCCTCCCAAACTCAGCAGAGGAGGGCAGTCAGTGTATTAAAAGGACGTCTTTGCAAAACTTAGATCAGACAAAAGCTGCAATACCTGGGAGAAGGACGTATGTACACTGGTAATGTAAACTTTTGTCTCCGTTGGGAATTCCTAATTAATTAAATATGCACATTACAATGTTTACCTCTGATCAAAGCTTTTCTCACTTAATGTCAAATCTTAAACCGGGGTAAAAATGGGCCTTCAGAGCTAAGCAGATTTAGGCCTGTACGACTAAATTAACATAACCCAACTAAAGAGAATAGGGCAGGCTAATAAGAATCTAACAAAAACCAGAACTGTTAAATTAATAAGGAACAGATAACTAATTAATGACAAGAATCTACATATGATAAACAATACTAAAGAGGTTCAAAACAAAAACAGAACTGCAGGATCCCCAGAAACCGAAATAATAAAAGTCCTTCGGATCCTGACAACAACTGGGGAGAGGAACAGGTTTAAATAGAGGTGGAGGAACAGAGAGGAAAGCAGGAGGGCAGGTGACAAGTGAAAACAATGAAGGTGATGAGCTGAGGGAGGAGACTGACGACAGGCAGACAGCAAAACAGAGATCTAACAGAAACGGGATACAGGGAACTGCTATAATCACAGTTGGAAATGTAAAAGGATAAATATCTGAACAAAACATGATCACAAAAATAACAAAATCCAAACACAAACAGCCTGGGATCATGACAAAGCCACTGAAAACGTAACAAACAATGACTTTCAAGGAAAGGTACGGA
The DNA here is from genome assembly GCF_011125445.2 of Fundulus heteroclitus. Taxonomy (NCBI): domain Eukaryota; kingdom Metazoa; phylum Chordata; class Actinopteri; order Cyprinodontiformes; family Fundulidae; genus Fundulus; species Fundulus heteroclitus. Next base: position 34,244,682 of record NC_046374.1, read on the forward strand.
CTAGTCCATGATTTTGTGTACAACTGAACCCACAATATCCAGAACCAAGTTTCTCCTCTAACTAAAAGAATAAAGACATTGAGAGACATTGAAAAGTCAAGTCAACTTTATTTGTGCAGCACATTTCAGCACCAAGGCGGGTTCAAAGTGCTTTACCTCATGAAAACATAAAAACATATATTGAAACATATATCGAAACAGTCACTGGATGTGAGACCATTAACAAACGTTAAATTGTTTCAGGTGAAAACATCAATATACATCAAATATGTTGGTCAATGTTCCTGTTATTATGGCTGAAAGCAACTCTAAACAGGAGGGTTTTCAGTCTTGAATTAGAGGAACTCAGTGTTTCGGCTGATTTGCAGTTTTCTGGGAAATTGTTCCAGATCAGTGGAGCATAGGAACTAAATGTTGCTAAATGGAGCCAGTAGAAGGACTTTAGGACCAGGTCGATGTTCTCTATCTTCCTGGTTTTAGTGAGAACACGAAGCACAAATGTGTTTCTATGTCTCTGCCTCACAGGTCCTCTGTGTGTTTCTAGAATGCTGCTTGAATGTAGGAACAGTTGCAGAATACGTAAAAAGTAATAAGGACATTTGCCCTCTGCAGCATCCATCTTCTCATCTTCGACAACCTCTGAAGATATCAAAATAACAATATAATGATCTAGCTTAAAAAATACAGAAAGATTATAAATAGCTTTATTGTTCCTGAAAAGCTTCAGGATATTGGCAGATTATAAAAAAAAGATTGAAAGACTTTATTTGAGGCTTCTGTCAATGAACACAGTCAATCACTTTAATGATATAAGATCTTTGACAAACTAATGACTGATGACCATGGTAGTTACAGTTTAGCTCATCTAAATGAACTTGAATTTACTTCTGACTATTTCAGTTTCATCAACTCAGCAGAGGATCCACACAAGTAAAATCCAAGTCCAGCATGTAGAGGCTGGGTGAATGTGGTCTGGAATCTGTGGAGGAGAGTCATGGTGTCAGAGATGCTGTAGAAAGACAGAATACCTGCTCTGTGATCCAAGTACACTCCTATTCTGGAGGAAACTGGACCAGAGACTGGAATTTTAACTGTGTTGTGATAAAACGTGTAACATTTTGTGTCACAACATAATGTCCAGGATTTGTCATTGAATCCAAATAAACAGTCAAGTAATCCTCCTGCTCTGCTGATGTTCTTGTATAAAACTGCTATATTAACTCCACCTCCTTTCCACTCCACCTCCCAGTAACAACGTCCGGTCAGACTCTCTCTACTCAGGACCTGAAGCCAATCAATGAATCTGTCTGGATGATCAGGATAAGACTGTTGTTGTTTCAGTAATGTTACTTTTCTGCTCCCCTCAGACAATAACAGATTTTTGTTTACTGTGTTTGGGTCCAGAGTAATATCTTGTGAATATTTTAGGAATCCAGCTCTGGTCTTTGGTTCTGGCTCTGGTTCGGACAGTAGAACCTCCGCTTCTGTGACTTTCAGTGAGATGTCTATCCCTGTGTCTCTCAGGATGTCCTGTAGTTGATCTCTGAGCTCTGACACAGCTGCTGTCACATCCTCAAAGTATCTCAGAGGACGAATATTGATGCTGGATGAGTGTGTAGACTCACTGAGTGCTGACAGTGAGGGGTAGTTGAGGAGAAACTGGTTGTGATCCTCTGTGTCTGAGAGCTGCTTCAGCTCAGCGTCTTTCCTCTTCAGCTCAGTGATCTCCTGCTCCAGCTTCTCCTGAAGCTCTTTGACTCGACTCACTTCAGTTTCCTGCTGGGATCTGATCTGCTGCTTCACATCAGAGCTTCTTTTCTGGATGAGACGGATCATCTCAGTGAAGATCTTCTCACTGTCCTCCACTGCTTTATCAGCAGAGACATTGATGGCCTCCACCTCCTGTTGAAGCAGCTTCACATCTTTCTCTTGGTCCTGGATTCTCTGCTGGATTTGTTGTCGACTCACCTGGAGCTCCTTCTGCTTCTCAGCCCTTTCTGCTGCAGCTGGGACTGTTTCATGGCCTTTATGTTCATCCATAGTGCAGAGATAACAGATACACTGCTGATCAGTACGACAGAAGATCTTCATCACCTCATCATGACGAGAGCAGATGTTCTTTTTGAGCTTCTTGGAGGGGTCCACTAGCCTGTGTTTTTCAAAAGCAGGAGATTCGTAATGAGGCTTAAGATGTTTCTCACAGTAAGAAACCAAACAGACCACGCAGGATTTAACTGCTTTCATCTTCCTTCCCTTGCAGACATCACAGGCCACATCTTCAGGTCTAACAGAGCAGAGATCAGCCGGAGCAGCTTGGAGTCCAGTCTTCTGCAGATCCTCGACTAAAGTAGCTAACACAATGTTTTTCACCAGGACAGGCCTCGGTGTGAACTCTTTCCTGCACTGAGGGCAGCTGTAGATTCTCCTCTGATCTTTTCCATCCCAGAACTCTTTAATGCAGTTCATACAGTAGCTGTGTCCACAGGCAATAGTCACCGGATCCTTCAGTAGATCCAAACAGATGGAACAAGATAAGTTAGCTTGGTCTAGTTGAACTCCTCTCTGCTCCATTTTAGCCCTCAGCAACAACTGCGTGAGTCTCTCTTCCGTACAACAGAAAGTGGTTTGAGTCCAGGTGTAAATATCAGGTTACTGCTGGGCCACTGGTTCCGCCCATCATTACGCTTGCAAACCAAAGGGGGAGGGAACAAGGGAGCTCTTTAGACTGAATGCCATCTGCTAATCCTTCAACATGTTTTTGCAAGTGATTGCATTTAAAAGTGTTGCTCAGCTCAGTTTATTGTCATGGTTCTAGTAAGAGCTTCAACCCCCATGCAAGATAACTCTCAGGAAACCAGTGTAAATGTAACAAGTTATCAAAGGAAAGTGCAATGTTTCTGGTCCTTCTCAGCATCTCAGCAGGGTTTATTTTTTTCACCTCAGGAATATCGCCAAAATGAGAAACATTCTGTCCAGGGGTGATGCTGAAAAACTAGTCCATGCATTTGTTACTTCAAGGCTGCACTGAAGGCAGCCCCCCTCCCCCAAGATCGACATTGATGAGTTCGCCATGACTGTGTCAGCCTACATAAACAAATGCATTGAGGACGTCAGCACCACAAAGACCATCATCACCCGAGCCAACCAACGACCCTGGATTACTGTGGAGGTTCGTTGAGCGCTAAAAGCACGGAACTCAGCCTTCAAGTCTGGTGACAAGGAGGCTCTGAGGACAGCGAGAGCCAACTTGAACCGTGCCATCAGGCTAGCAAAGCGGAACCACAGTCAGAAAATCCAGGAGCTTTTCCACGACGCCAGCAACACCAGGAGCATGTGGAAAGGCATCCGGGCGATCACTGAATACAACACGCCCTCCCCCCCGGTGGGTGAAGTTGATGCTGACTTCCTTAATGGACTAAACAACTTCTTTGGGAGGTTTGAGGCACTAATCAGCACTCCAGCAGTGAAAGCTGTTTCCCATCAGGAAGAGGAGGTCCTCTGCCTTGACACCGCCGACGTGTGGAAGACTTTGAGAAGAGTCAACCTGCGGAAGGCCCCAGGTCCCGACAACATACCTGGGCGGGTGCTCAAGGAGTGTGCAGGTCAGCTGGCTGGTGTCCTCACAGACATTTTTAACACCTCGCTGGACCAAGCCACAGTGCCAGCATGCTTTAAGTCTGCCTCCATCATTCCGATGCCGAAGAAACGTCAAGTCACCTGTTTTAACGACTACCGGCCTGTTGCACTGACTCCCATCATGATGAAGTGCTTTGAAAAGCTGGTGAAAGAACACATCGTCTCCAGTCTCCCCCAACACTCGACCCATTCCAGTTTGCCTACCGGAGGAACCGCTCCACTAAGGACGCCATCTCCTCTGCTCTTCATCTGAGCCTAGCACACCTGGAGGAGAACACGCACGTGCGGATGCTGTTCCTGGACTTTAGTTCAGCGTTTAACACCATCATCCCACAGCATCTGGTGGGAAAACTGGAACATCTGGGCTTCAACACACCCCTTCGAAACTGGCTGCTAGACTTTCTCACCAACAGACCTCAGTCAGTCCGGGTCGGTCAGAACACCTCTGATGTCATCGCCCTCAGCATGGGCTCCCCTCAGGGCTGCGTCCTGAGCCTCTGCTGTTCACCCTGATGACACACGACTGCGTCCCCAGGTTCACCACCAATCACATTGTGAAGTTTGCAGACGACACAACGGTGGTGGGCCTGATCAGAGACGACAACGACCAGGACTACAGAGAGTAGGTGGAGCAGCTGGTGGGCCGGTGCAGAGACAACAGCCTGATCCTGAACGTGGAGAAGACGAAGGAGATCATCGTCGACTTCAGGAAAAACCGGCCTCACCATGCTCCACTGCTCATCAACAGCTGTGGAGGTGGTCAGCAGCACCAAGTTCCTGGGAGTGCACATCACGGACAACCTCACCTGGTCTGTGAACACCACATCACTGGTGAAGAGGGCACAGAAACACTTGTGCTTCCTGCGGAGGATGAGGAGAGCCCACCTGCCCCCTCCCATCCTCACGACCTTCTATAGAGGCACCATAGAAAGCATTCTGACCAGCTGTCTCTCTGTGTGGTGTGGAGGCTGCAGTGCCTCCGACTGGAAGAACGTGAGGAGAGTGGTGAGGACAGCAGAAGGGATCATTGGGGCCCCTCTTCCCTCCATTAAGGACCTTTGATCACAGCGCTGTGTGTCTCGAGCCCGTAACATCATCAGGGACCCCTCACACCCCCACCATGGACTGTTCTCCCTGCTACCTTCCGGGAAAAGGTTCCGCGGCATTCGCTGCAGGTCCACCAGGTTCTGTAAAAGCTTTTTCCCTGCTGCCATCAGACTGTTGAACTGCTGAAGCTATAACTGGACTCTGTACCACATGTGTCCTGCGTTGTTTACATTTCAATTGCTGTACTTTGAAATCACTGCTGCACTTTATCCTGAAACTATCCTGCAAAGTTACTTTATTCTGAAATCCATTGTAATTCACTGCAATTCTCAAGCTGTATGCAAACGAAATTTCGTTCTGTACGCACTGTGCATACAAAATGACAATAAAGTTTGTCTAAGTCTAAAACTATTGTAATTCTTTACTATCAGGAAGTCCACAAAATGCAGTTCAAAGTCTTCAGCTGATCCAAAATGCTGCAGCAAGAGTTCTGATGAAAATCAACAAGAGGGATCATATTTCTCCAATTTTAGCTTCCCTTCATTGGCTTCCTGTTAAATCAAGAATATAATTTAAAATTCTCCTTCTAACGTATAAAGCCCTTAATAATCAAGCTCCATCATATATCAGAGCTCTGATTACCCCGTATGTTCCTAACAGAGCACTTCGCTCTCAGACTGCAGGTCTGCTAGGTGGTTCCTAGAGTCTCTAATGATTGGTAGATGACTTTGGATACCAAATATGTTTCAATCCTACAATTTATTTGACCTTTGCATTTATATTGATTTTCAACCTGGATATGTGACTACATTTTCTTCAATAAATCTTTTCAAACACATCTCTGTGTCTGGTTTGAATATCAGGTTCCCAGAGTACAAGCATTACAAATTTCAGGAAAGCCTCTGTAGTTGAAATATGTATTTTAATGACATTTCTAGCAAGAAGTATGCAAAATATTTTCCCAATATTAAGTCAGAAAATGTAGACAATCTTTTATTTATTAGTTTTGCTGAAAATTTCAGTGTCACGTGTTCTACAGATGTGTAGGTGGGAGCTACAGAAGCTGCTTTGCCCATATTTATACATTTTAATCACATTTCTAGTGAGAATAAAAAGTGAAAGAGGATAATAGATACTATTTATTATACCACTGACAGTTGACTGTGGACTATTTAGAAATGATGAACAGGTGGCGTTCTATCAGAACCACACTAACCCGTGAAAGCAACCCAAGTCAAGACAAATGTTTGTAGAAACAGTCTGCATGCCTGGTGCTTCATTTTATACACCTGTAGCCATGAAATTAATTAGAACACCTGATTTCCAATATTTATATGGGTTGATGGTTTGAAGAAGTGAGTAAACACATTAATATTCATAGTGATGATGATAAAGAGACACTAGAGGTCGACACAAACATTAGCAGCAGATATTTTAAAATCCTGCTGAGATTAAAACTAAGAGCAGAAATAAAAAAGCAATGAAAATGTAATTATATATATATATATATATATATATATATATATATATATATATATATATATATATATATATATATATATATATATAAACTCTCAAAAAGAGTCCTGTTGTTCTGATGTACTGGGTGATCATGATCATGATCATTACAGTTTCCAGCAGCTCATCTGTACATGGATTTGAACAACACTTGGTCTGACAAAACAATAAATGTAAATTTAATTAGTTTAGATGGATCAAAATCTTCCAGAGAAGTGATAGCCTCCATGGCTGAATGAAAACAGGTGGGGGCAGCACTCAAACTCCATCATCAACAAAACAACAAACAAGATGACAAGGAAGCTCCATAAAGACAGCTGATCTCTGAGCAGTGAAGAAATGACAACAATGAGTTCTCAGCAATCACAATGGAGACTAAAGAAACTGAAACTAAAACACTAATTTTAACCAAATGGACCTCAGATCAGTTCTGACTATTTCAGTCAAACAAACTCAACAAAAGATCCATCATCATAAAGCCATATCCCAACATATAGAGGCTGAGTGAACTTGGTCTGGACTCTGTGGAGGAGAGTCATGGTTTCAGAGACGCTGTAGAAAGACAGAATACCTGCTCTGTGATCCAGGTACACTCCTACTCTGGAGGAAACTGGACCTGATACTGGAGTTTTAACTCTGTTGTGATAAAAAGTGTAACTATCTTTGTTACAATGTAATGACAAAGATTTGTCATTGAATCCAAATAAACATTCATCTAATCCTCCTGCTCTGCTGATGTTCTTGTATGAAACTGCTACATCAACTGTTCCTTCCCACTCCACCTCCCAGTAACAACGTCCAGTCAGACTCTCTCTGCTCAGAACCTGATACCAATCAGTGAATCTGTCTGGATGACTAGAACAAGACTGTTCTAGTTTAATCTTTGTTACTTTTCTGCTCCGCTTAGATAATAAGAGAAATCTGTTTGCTGAGTTTGGATCGAGAGTGATTACTTGTGAATATTTTAAGAATCCAGCTCTGGTCTTTTGTTCTGATTCGGACAGTAAAACATCCACTTCAGTGACTTTCTGTGAGATGTTTGTCCCTTTGTCTTTCAAGAGGCCCTGTAGTTTCTCCCTGAGCTCTGACACAGCTGCTGTCACATCCTCAAAGTATCTCAGAGGACGAACATTGATGCTGGTTGAGTGTGTAGACTCACTGAGAGCTGACAGTGAGGGGTAGTTGAGGAGAAACTGGTTGTGATCCTCTGTGTCTGAGAGCTGCTCCAGCTCAGCGTCTTTCCTCTTCAGCTCAGTGATCTCCTGCTCCAGCTTCTCCTGAAGCTCTTTGACTCGACTCACTTCAGTTTCCTGCTGGGATCTGATCTGCTGCTTCACATCAGAGCTTCTTTTCTGGATCAAACCGATCATCTCAGTGAAGATCTTCTCACTGTCCTCCACTGCTTTATCAGCAGAGACATTGATAGCCTCCACCTCCTGTTGAAGCAGCTTCACATCTTTCTCTTGGTCCTGGATTCTCTGCTGGATTTGTTGTCGACTCACCTGGAGCTCCTTCTGCTTCTCAGCCCTTCCTGCTGCAGCTGGGACTGTGTCGTGGCCTTTATGTTTATCCATTAAGCAGAGATAACAGATACACTGCTGATCAGTACGACAGAAGATCTTCATCACCTCATCATGATGAGAGCAGATGTTCTCATGGAGGTTCTTGGAGGGATTCACCAGCTTGTGTTTCTTCAGTCCAGGAACATCATGGTGAGGCTGGAGGTGATTCTCACAATAAGTCACTAAACAGACCAGACAGGACTTAACAGCCTTCATCTTCCTCCCAGTGCAGACGTCACAGGCCACATCTTCAGGTCCAGCATAGCAGAGATCAGCTGGAGCGGTTTGGAGTCCATTCTTCTTCAGATCCTCCACTAAAGCAGCTAATGTGATGTTTTTCTCCAGAACAGGCCTCGGTGTGAACTCTTTCCTGCACTGAGGGCAGCTGGGGATTCTCCTCTGATCCTCTTCATTCCAGTGGTCTGTAATACAGTTCATACAGTAGCTGTGTCCACAGGGAATAGTCGCCGGTTCCTTCAGGAGATCCAAACAGATGGAACAAGATAAGTTATCTTGGTCTAGGTGACCTCCACTGTGCTCCATTTTAGCCCTCAGTAACAACTGTATGAGTTTCTCTTCTATACAACAGAAAGTGCTTTGAGCCCAGATGTAAATATGAGGTTATTGCAGTTAACGTCACTGGTTCCACCCATCATTGCGCTTGTAAACCAGAGGGGAGGGAATAACAAAGCCCTTTGAACTGAACACGGTCTGCTAATCCTTAAATATGCTTTTACAACTGAGAGTATTTAAAAATGTTGCTCAGCTCAGTTTGAAGTGCCACGTGTTTTATTACATTAATCTAGAAAATATAAATTACAGCTGCAATTAAAACTATTAAATCATTCTAATTTAATCTGAGTGTAAATATTAACCACAGTCCAACAAAGCTACATAAATCACATGCAAATCCTGCAGACGCAGCCTACAGATCAGGAAGCAGACTGGCCTACAGCAGGGCCAGAAATGAGCTGAAAAAGGGCATCCAGAAGGCAAAGTACAGGTACAAATAGCGCACCGAGGACCATTTCAACAGCCACAACCAATGTAACATGTGGAGAGGCATCAGGACCATCACAGATTATAAGCAAAGCAACTAGCAGCTCAGCAATCACCCAGCCCTCCCAACACCTTAAACAGTTTCTTTGCACACTTTGACTCTCCAAGCAGTAGAACGTTAGAACATCTTCCTCAGCCAGAGATGCAGCAACAACCTTTTGTCCTGCATTTGCATCAAGCGACCTCCTCCTTGAAGGAGCAATAAGTGAAATTTCATTATTTTAGATAGAAATAACAAAAAAATTGTTTTGTGAAGAACTAAATGTATCTTTTTAGATGGACTATGGTAAGAGGTCACACACCGTCTCTCTGTGTTGCTCTCCAGTCTGTTGTTTTCATTGCCGGGCCGGCCGCGTACATGTATGTGCATATGAACAACTGCCACTCAGTGCTCAGCCCCTCCCTGCCCTTCAAATGCTACTGCCGCATTCACCTGCAGATGATCAAGTCTCATTATTACCGTCAAAAACAATGGTCTTTGGTAAAGAAGTCATTAAATGAGAAAAGAGACAAAACAAGGATTAACATTGGCCTCGCATTTCCAAGGTGGAGGGCATTTAGAGAGCACAAGCAACCCCATTTTGACTAGGAGCTAGCTTTCCTCCTGCGGACAGGTGAGTAACAGCATGAGGTCAACTTCTGGCTTTTGTTGGTGTTATAGCATTGCTAGACTTGTGTTGCTATGTTAATTCAATTCAATGTAATACTACAATTGTAGCATGTGGGTTAATTGTTGGAGATTGACCAGCAATGGGCCAGGTGTTACTGTTGTGAGAGGCTAGTAGTCGGTAGCCCAGCTAACACAGTTAGCATTGTTTCATGCAACCCGGCGGGCTTGTGAGCTGCTCACCTAGTGCTGAAATATTGCTTATTGCTCCTTCAAAGAATGCCAGTATCAACAAGGCTGCAGGTTCAGACATGGAGTCAGGTCAGATGCTAAAATTATGTGTTGACCAACTTAGTTTTTCTTGGAATGGTTACCCCTCTCTGCAGCTCTCCATGGTCTCTTCTTGTCTGAAGTCCTCCATCATTTTGCCTGTGCCCAAAAACACAACCATCACCTGTTGCTGACCAATCAACGATGCCATTACTGCTGGCCTGGACAGCTTGCAGTTCGCCAACAGGGACAATTGCTCCATTGAGCTTGTTGGCACTTCACATGACTCTGACTAATCTGCAGCATCCAAAGACGTATGTTAGAATGCTGTCTGTGGACTTCAGCTCAGCCTTAAACCGTGTGCTCTCAAACATGCTGGCTCTGAAGCTCCACGACCTGGGATTATCTGCACAGCTCTGATCCTAGATCAGTGATTTCCTCACCAACAGGCCTCAGGTGGTGAGGATTGGGAAACACACATCTACCCCACTGGTCCTCAACAATGTAACTCCGCAGCATTGTGTCATCAGCCTTGCCCTCTTCACCTAGGACTGCTCTGCTATTCACACCACAAACATGGTTGTAAAGTTTGCAGATGACCCAATGATGGGTCATCTGCAAACCCATCATCAACAATGATGAGACCCACTACAAGGTGTGTATGTGTGTATGTATGTATGTGTGTATGTGTGTGTGTGTGTGTGGGGTCAACAATCAGACACAGTAGTGCTCCAGGAAAACCTCATTTTGAACACCAACAAGACCAAGGAGGTTGTAGTGGGCTATAGGAGCTCCATAATGATGATGATAGGTGATAGAACTTTTGGACAGCACAAGCTTCCTGGGAATTTCCATCTCCTCCGACCTCTCCTGGACTGTGAACTCCTCTCACCTGGCGAAGAAGGCCCAACAACGGCTCTTGTTTCTCAGGAAACTGAAACGGACTGGACTTTCTACTCAGCTGATAATAAAGTTTTATAGAGCTACAGTTGATAAAACTTGTCTCTGCCATTTTACCTCTCAGCAGGGGCGGTTCTAGACAGGGGCCAACAGGGGCCCATGCCCCTGTAGAACTGGTCCTGGCCCCTGTTATAGCCCCTGTACTAAAGACATAACATTAAATACACTTCTAATAATTACTTGCAATGGCAAAGAAACCATAACTGGTTGGTCACTTTGACCAATTTTATTTTTTACCTATACAGTTTTACTCTAAGAAGGATATAAAAATTAAGATGTTTCACATTTAGCTTTTCCAGAGCCACAAGTGCCTCACTTAATATTATTACACAGTTAAATATTGCCATTTTATTGTTTAATTTTTTTGT